>NC_082707.1:14840967-15140967 GCF_030144855.1 Hypanus sabinus | reverse complement strand
GCAACATCTGATCCCACATCACATTCCAGAAGGATTACTTCTTTCGAATAGGCCATATTTTTGACAGGGAAGGGTGGTGATTTGATGAGCCAGACGGTACATATTAGGCATTGTAACAGTGTAAGAAGAAACACAGTCAGGCGTTGTTGTCGGGAACCAAACCTCTTGGCCACATTATTGCTGGGTAGTTTTGCCTGAAATGCCATCACCACAACAACAGTCTTGCCGAAAACACAGGAGACACAAAGGACAAAAGTAACACCAAACATAGTGTGGCGTAGCATACAGGACCATGCAGTCGGCTCACCAATGAATGCGATTGAACACAGGAAGCAAAGGCTCAGTGCGAGGAGAAGAAGGAAGCTGAGCTCCGAATTGTTGGCCTTCACGATCGGAGTGTCTTTGTGAAGCACGAAAATGCCACCTACCGTGGCAGTGATGCAACTTCCGATCAGCGCCAAGGTCGTCAGAACGATCCCCATCACTTCCGCAAAGGAAAGAAAGTCAAGCTGCTTCTGTATGCATTTGTCTTGCCGGTCATTGGACCAGGAATCTTTGGGGCACCTCATGCATTCAATTGAATCTTGAAGGAGGGAAGTGAAATGTGATTTAAAAAGTGGACTGCAGATTTTTGAAAACACGTAGGCAATGAAAATATTTCTTCTCCATACCTGTTGTGTTACTGATCGCCCCTTCCGCGCAAGGAATGCAATCAAAGCAACAAATCGGCTGTCCCTTACGAGCTGCCTTTCTTGTTCCAGGGGAACAGCTGTTCGAACAAACGGCCCGGGGGACCTCGGAGAAAAGAGTGGTGTTATATTACTGCATTTTCTTTTTGAAAGAACTTTCACCGAGATGGAATCAAAAGCGAGATGGCATTGGGCTTGAGAGGGGAAAGATTTAAAGGACTGATTCGAGCGACAACTTCTTCACACACAACACACACAACATATTGGGTACATGTATCCAGCTTCTGGAAGAACTGGTTGAGGCAGGTGCAATAACAATTTGTAGAAGGTACTTGGACAATTATATGCAGGAGAAAGGATCAGGGGAATGTCGATCAAATGGGGGAATAGGCGGCAATATTTTGTTGGTATCTAGGTCTGCACCGAGGGATTGGAACAAAAGGCCTGTGGCGCTGTTGTCTAAATCCAGCACTCTGATGTTCTATGCGATGGGTGAACATACATGCATGGTGTAGTTAGGATAAATTATTATTGTGAAATTTCCGCCAGTATTTCGCGGTAATATAAACGCGTTTTTGATCATAATTACCGGCGACGAAAGCATATGGCTGGTAACAGCAATTTCTAAAATTGGAGTGAAAGAGAGACGTATGTATAGAAGATGGGTGGATAGATAGACAGACTGCCTAAGAACAAATTTGGATGTTTAAATATAGGATATTTAAATATTGGATGTTTAAATATCATATTGTTTTTGGTACTTGTTCTTGTGTAGAATTGTTCGTAATTTGGTCGTTAGTAACTGGGGACAGTGTGTAATTATTTTGTTAAATTTCTTCACCAACCACGTTGCTATATTACAGAAAGAAAGTTGGCATTGATGCTTCAAATTCAATTTCTGAACACTGCGGACAGATTTCCATGCATTACCTCTCTACGACCACCAATCCAAAAAATAGAACCTTCATTTATCATGATTTGCTGGCCTGATGGTGCGGAACGGTCATAATGTCCAACGATCAAAACAGCGGCATTCCCCTTGCTGTTCACCTGCCAGTTGACAATATCATACGTAGCCAACGAGTCTCCATTTTCGTCGAAATTTACCCTTTCCCCGACGCGAGTTGTGAAATTTAGCGATTGCATGTAATGCAAAACCTTTCAGAGGAAGACACAGACGATACAACCTGACATCTGACAATCAACGTATTGTATGAGCATAGAAATTTAACTGGACTGCATTAGAATAATTAGGTCAGTTCCACGTACCTGCCATGGCTCAAAACTTGAAATGCTTGCACAAGACTGATTCCCAAATGGACCTTCACCACTCTTACACGAAAACATATTGTGAAGTGCATGGGCTATAGCATAGGTCGCTTCATAAACTTTGTTGGTCACCCTCAGTTGAGAAACCTCTGTATAGGTGTTAGACACAGTCTTTAGGCTCTCCGTTCCTGCACATTGATGAGGCTGTGCTGTAGGCGTTGTGCTACCTGTGATATTCTCGAACCTTTTCAGGCTACAGCCGAAAGTCTTTTCCCATAATTCTTCAATTAACACATTACCAGGATACGCAGATGGATGAAGGCTGGTTAAGAAGTCCTTGAACCCCGGGATATTCACGTTACGTATTGCGATTCCAATAGCACCCGTAACGAACTTCTTGTTCTCCTCTGGAGAAAGAAGCGAAGTGGCGATCCAAGCTTCACTCCCTACCCACTGGATGCCAGAAATATTTTGTCGAACAACTTCTTTCAATAGCATGGTCATATCGCCTTGAGCGAGAAAAGCCACCACGACTTTTGTAGATGCCGTTTGTATAGTGCGGGTAACATGAAGTAACCTTTCTCTCGAATATGTCCTGCGAAAAGACTCGGAGAAAGCAATGCAAACGCCAAACTCCTGAACCGCTTCAGAGAAGGCCTGCATTCCAAAGTTGCCATAATCGTTGTCGCTCCATACGGTTCCAATCCAAGTCCATCCAAACCGCCTGACAAGTTGCGCCAAGGCTTTAGCCTGGTAGTAATCGCTTGGAATCGTTCGAAAGAAGGACGAGAATCGTCGCCTATCGCTGAGACAGGCACATGTAGCGAAATAGCTAACCTGGTTAGAATCCATTATGCAGACAGTGAAACAGAGAAATTAGTTAGTCTCGACAGTATGAACTCCGAGAAAAGACCAATATCTATAGAGTGCTGCAATAAGCCAATTGCATATAGATATAGGTTCATCAATAGCATGGACATACACATTTCGGACCAGCTCTCCTATGCCATCCAATATACCCACTGACTTCGTTCCATTTACCTATATTTGCCCTCTAAAACCCTAAGCCTTTTTGGTCTAGATATCTCGCCAGGACCCTGCTAAATGTTTTAATTTGCCTGGCTCAGATATTTCCTCTGGCTGCTCGTTCCTTATACTCGCTGTTTTCTGTCAGAAAAAAAGCTTCCCCTGAGCTTCCTTTTAAATCTTTCCCTTCTTGTCTGAAGCTGATCGTCTCGTGTTCTTGATTCTCACGCTCTATGGGGAATAACGAAACTCTGTATTGATGTTACCTCGATCTTTTGCAGGGGATGGGAGAGATGCTTTAATGTTAGGGAAGCAGAAGAGAGAATACAAGAAAAAATTTGGGAACAATGATCCAGAACCAGTTTTCTATTGGCACCGTTAACATTTTCTATTTTAATTTTAGATTTCTGATGTGGCTAAGAAGGATGGACTTTTAACCTTTGATCTGTAAAGCAGCCAAGAGCGAAAGTAGCCATGAATTTGATTAGCAGAGCAGTGCGCCACAGCCACGTGAACCATCCCTGCCCTCATGTCTCAGCTACATTTCGAGGCGCCCGTAATTCCGTCATTGCAATTACAAATATATCTCTGCTCCAGATGTACGGGCCTAGGTACCAAGTCCCCATAAACAGAAAGACATCACGCTAGGTCAATTAGCAGTGTGGATAGACGGATAAAAGTTGAACAGGAACTCGATAGCTTTCGCGGTTCCAACAGTGCGTGGTACAGGAAGGGTATATGTTTAACATCCATGAAAAAAACTATGAATAATTTATGTTGTTAATATGAATGGTGTTTATCTGGTGCTATCTACCCATGACACTGCAGCAAGTAAGATATTCTTTGCACCTGTACACATATTTCCGGGTGCAGATAGCCATTGCGCAGACAATAGGATATTTTAAGACACTCTTAGAGAGGTAGAGGGACCTTAGAAAAATAGAGGGCTATGTGGTAAGGAAATTCTGGGCAAATTCTAGTGTATGTGCTGTAGGTGTCTATGTTCTCTGTTCCATGTCCTAATAAAGAATAAGCGAGGCTCGAATCGTTCTAAATAAATTGTACTTCAATCGCTGCTGATTACTACAAGTGGTACTTCTGATTCCTTGCACCAAATCCATTGTTAAACTAAATGTGACAGCGCTCTGGCATGCAAGTAACTGTAGGTAGAAGTACTGCACACATTGGACTCTGGAGGCGCAACAAAGATGCCGGGCGATGTCAACAGATCAGACAGGATCTATTAAAGTGAATGGACTCTTGATCTCTTGAAACTCTTGATCTGGACTGGCAACACCAAGTCCCTTCTTCAAAACTGTCGTTTGATGGATCCACCGAAGATGTATGGTCTGCACGCGAAACCTGGTTTGTACATTGATCTCCAAGGATCCAGTCTCCAGCATCTCGTTTGTCAGGCTAGGTAGTGTGCTGCCTTGCAAGACAGTTGAATCCCGACATCTGATACTGTTGGTGTAGAGTATTCACGTTCTTCCCGTGGTTGCACTGCTATACTCTCCGTCCTAATCATATGCCGTAGGGGAAATATGCAAATATATTGCAATGGAAACATGAAAAACAAAGCTATTTCACAACCAGGAAATAAGAGCACTAGGTGTTGTAACTGGAGCCGCTTTCTAGTCGCTGGCAGTAAAAGAATCATCTTACCATGGGAACTTTGAACGGACCTATTGAAGTCGCAACCGCCAGGGATAGTGAAGACCCCGATTCCGCCACGATGGCAGGGACCAATGAGCGCGGGGTACAGGACTGCAACTGGAATGTTGGATCCAGTCCGTTGATCAGTTCGAAAGCCGCTTTCACTGAGAACGAAGGTAGATTACATGAATCATAAATCCTGTAGCCAAGTGTAATATTCGGAAGCAGAACAGGACTCCTGTTTATCTCTTCAATAGCAAATATCATCGCCTGAATGAAGCGGAATACCCGGAATTCAAAACTGTAGGACAGAGAGGCATGGTGAATTAATGAATTGAGAAACTCGATTATTATAGTTACATGTGCAGAGCGGGTGCATTCGAGGCATGGAATTAAGCGTAAAGCTGGGACACACTGTCGGTGATATTAAGAGTCAATTTTAATGCACTAAGTTTCGGCATAGAACCTGCCCGAGAGCCTTGGGTTCCATGCTTTAAATTTTTATTATATCTCATGTTCGAGTGGGAAGGAAATTTCTGGGGTCATTAATACCGAGGCTGGGAGAACAGATTAGATTACCAGTAGATTAAGTCCAATGCACACAAATCATTTATCTGCATTGCTCCCTTGATGTATAACATATCCAATTATTGGAAGTAAAAGATTGAAGAATACTCCATAACAACGTATAATAGCACATTCATTATGAACTAATAGAGAAAGAGTTAAGACTACAGTTCGAAGAACTTTTACCAAGAAAAGGAAAAAAAAACGAATTCATTTTAATTTCGCCCTTTTGAACATTTATATTATTACTTCAATTCTTAGCATTGCTGGGTTGGTATTATTTGTTTTCAGGACATAAATGCGCTTCGGGTGACTTCACCTCGATGTCCAAAGACAATGCTGATTTGGAACCTGAGGAACTCAGCAATTCATGCAGCATCTGTGGAAGACAATGGACAGTCGACGTTCGGGGTAGCACCTTTTAGATGACATATGTGACATTTGTGTTTCAGCAACTTAGGTTTGAAACGACAAGCATATTATCTTGTCATTTTGACGGGTTCAAAACTAGCTTGCTGAAACGAATTTCCGCAAGGCAAAAAGTAGTATCTTGTTCTGATAACGTCATCTAATTTTACGACAAAACCAAAGGGTTAATCAGACACCAAAACAGCAAATGTTTAGAAATCCAGTCAAAACCCTTTCAGCTGTGGTGATGGTGAACTGAAACCTTTCGTTTACAACCTGATAGCTTAGTGGAATTCATCTGCAAAAAAAAAAAGAGCAATCCGCAATGTTGGTTCAATATTGTTAAAGCAATTTGCATTGGGGATAGATCAATTTTATCACGTTAACTGTCAGAATGTGAGCTTGATTTGTCTAGTGATGCGAAGTTGCTTTGCAGAACCGTTGTTCACAGGCAGAATAGAATGTGCAAATGCTGGTAATTTTGAGCGAAACTGAACACACACGAACATAAACACCGAACGCTCAAGAGGTAACCCAGACATCAGGAAAGATCACAGCCCGAATTCTCAGCTGTTTATTTCCTTCTGTAGATGGGGCCACAACTGCTGAGATCCTCGAGCATTTTGTGTGTGTTGCTCAGGAAGTGTGTTTTTTCTAATTTCCTTTGAGAACGCAAGTGACTAATGAGAATGTAATTACGCGATTTATTAAAACACTCCCAGAATTCCAAAGAGGACATGAATTGTTACAATAAATTTTAAGGGCCACCTGTATCAGTTGTGGATATCCATTTCTGTATTCTTATCTTATCGTAACTGAAAATATAACATTTGCCAGTATTGATGGGATTTATGAGGAGCGTTAACTCCATGATAAGATTCTTGAATTCTGGGTGATAAGTTAATAAGCATCGGGCAGCTGACGCACACAGTGAAGTTAACTTTGATTCTATCACAGGCAATGTTATATCTGCAACAAATTTTGCGGTCTGCAACTAATAAATTCAATAACACAATCAGAAAATGCTGGAAACACTCAAAAGGTCAGACAATATCTGATGACGCAGAATCAAGGTTGAAATTAAAGACCTAACACCATTCACTGAAACAGGAAGGAAGGAATAAAAAATTCATTTTGTTTTAAATTACAGATAGTGACAAACACATTTCTCGCCACTCTGAACTGACCTTTCACATTTCACAATTCTCGGTGTGGTTTCAAATGAACGTTCCGAATTCTCTGTACGAGAGTGTAGAGCAAAGATTCCGCCGATGTCAATGTCTCCTTCCTTCGATAAACTAAACAAATCAAACATTTCTCGGCGTTTACATATTAGATTACCAGTTGTCAGTGCAACGGGTAACAATAACCTCCAAATCATCACACAGCACATACTTCTTCTCCTAATGCCTGTTGCTGACAAAGGACAACGCAATTTTATATTGTAGTTCATGCTTGGGCAAACAATGTTGGTTCTCCTGATTAAAGACATGATGGTCAGGAGGGAATAAATCGGCATTTTAATCTAATTTGAGACATAAACAGGGAAAGTCAATTCCCCGTGTCATGCATACAAGTAAAACAGGAATACAGCGAAGCTCCTCTTTAAGGAAGAGGAAAATAACTGAATCAGTTATAGCCAGTGTCTAATATTTACTGTGATCATACACATTTCATCTCCTATTCGATGGATGAAAACATTGTAACTTGAAAAGCAATGACCTGTGTTAATACAAGCAAATCATTTACCGAGCCATTCAGAAGTCCAGACATTGCAAAAAATAACATCTATTCCAATGAATTGCACTGGATAGCATTGAAACTGAATGGGATTGTGAACTGATTTACATTAATTATGTTTTTCCTCCTGGATTATACGAAATTATTTACAATATATAAAAGTTTTCAATGGAATAATCCGCCGTCATGCAAAACAAATTGCCCATTGTCTGCAACACATTATCGCCTCGATTTATAACTTTCCCTCCTCTGTCGCTATTTCCCCACTGCCCTCCTCCAAAATCTTAACAATAGTCCTGCCCTTCATCATCAAAGACACTCGTGGGCGAAGTGTGTCCTCACTTCAGTCCCTCCCATCCAGAAAACTTGTGTGAATCAAAAGCTTCGCAATGTGCCGAGTGCTAAATAGGAGACCTTCTGGACTGGCGATCTATGAAAATAAAAGAGGTCCAAGTTTGACCTTAGGAAAACCATCTCCCTGCAATGTGGGAAATCCTGACTAAACCTGAATCACACAAGGATTCTCAACTTTTGTGACAGTACTTGAATGTCATTAGCTCCCTCAAAGCAAAACGAAGCAACATAAATGACAACAATGTTTCACTTAATGTCTTTTATGCTGAACTTTAAGTGCCAGAACATGAAGGCACTTTCACGAAACCCAACAGCCCCAGATGACCTTATTATGGAACGAGAGGGACAGGTGACAGCAAAGCGTGTAGGTTAACATTCTCAGTCTCGTAAAATTGGAAGGCAAATGGCTGAAAGTGGCAGATATTACAGAGACAACCGTACAGTTTTGCACTTATTAAAGACTTGACCAGTGTCGGGCACATACAGAGAACGTTCGGGCAGAGCGTAGGAATGTAGATCAAAAATTCGTGAGAATTGGCTTCATAGGTAGATAGGTTTGCAAATAGAAGATTTAGTACATTGGCTTTCATAAATTAAACCACTGAATACAGAAATTGTATGAGACCTAATTTGGAGTACAGTGAGCTGTACAAATCGCCTACATCGATGCGAGTCCCAGGATTCTCAGAGAGGGTTTGTTCCTGGAATGGTGATGTCTGTGATTTCTGATCGACATTGAGATAACAGATACATGTTCGGAAATTGGAAATATATGGACATTGTGTACTCATAACGGATTAGTTTAGCTGGTCCTTTGATTACTAATTATTTTTCTGCACAACTTTGCGGGTTGAAGGAGCCGTATCCCATTCTATATTTGTCTATGCTCTGTGTATGAGAGGCAATCAGCAAATGTGTGACAGGGGAGTGCAAATAGCGCGGGAAGTTGTGAGTTGAAAATGGGTTTGACATAGGGCTGAAGCAGGTGGAATATGACAGACGAAGATGGTGGAACATGCAATCCTGTGAGGGAGGTGGAGAGGACAGATGTGAGCGGGGTGTGGATGTGGGGAAAGGGAATTAGTGGAGCTGAGTGTTTGGGTGATAGAGAGGTGGAGACAGTGGTAGAGGGGGAAAATACTGTAATGTAGGGGATTGCGTAAATCAGGAAGAGAGAGAAGGGACAATAGACAATAGACAGTAGGTGCAGTCGTAGGCCGTTCGGCCCTTTTAGCCAGCACCGCCATTCACTCTGATCATGGCTGATCATACACAATCAGTACCCCGATCCTTCCCTCTCCCCATATCCCTTGACCCCGCTATCTATAAAAGTTCTATCTAACTCTCTCTTGAAAGCATCCAGAGACCTGGCCTCCACTGCTTTCTGGGGCACAGCATTCCACATATCCACCACTCTCTAGGTGAAAAAGTTTTTCCGCATCTCTGTTCTAAATGCTCTACCCCTTATTCTTAAGCTGTGGCCTCTAGTTCTGGAGTCACCCATCAGTCGGCACATGCTTCCCACCTCCAGCGTGTCCAATCCCTTAATAATCTTATATGTTTCAATCAGATCCCCTCTCATGCTTCTAAATTTCAGTGTATACAAGCCCAATCGCTCCAATCTTTCAACATGTGACGGTCCAGCCATTCTGGGAATTAACATTGTGATCCTACGCTGTACTCCCTCAATAGCAAGAATGTCCTTCCTCAAAATTGGAGACCAAAACTGCACACAATACTCCAGTTGGGGCCTCACCAGGGCCCTGTACAGCTGCAGAAGGACTTATTTACTCCTATACACAATTCCTCTTGTTAAAAAGGCCAGCATGCCATTAGCTTTATTCGCTGCCTGTTGTCCCTGCATGCTTGCTTTCATTGACTGATGTGCAAGAACACCTAGTTCTCCTTGTACTTCCCCTTTTCCTAACTTGACTCCATTTAGATAGTAATCTGCCTTCCTGTTCTTGCTATCAAAATGGATAACATCACAATTATCCACATTAAACTGCATCTGCCATACATTTGCCCACTAATCCAAGCTGTCCAAGTCACCTTGCATTCTTATAACATCCTCCTGACATTTCACACTGCCACCCAGCATTGTGTTATCAGCAAATTTGCTAATGTTCCTTTTAATCCCTTCATCTAAATCAGTAATGTATATTGCAAACAGCTGCGGTCCCAGCACCGAACCTTGCGGTTCCCCACTGGTCACAGCCTGCCATTCCGAAACGGACCCGTCAATCGCTACTCTTTTTTTTCCTGTCAGCCAGCCAATTTTCAATCCATGTCAGTACTCTGCCGCCAATACAATAGGTCCTCATTTTGCCCACTAATCTCCTATGTGGGACTTTATCAAAAGCTTTCTGGAAGTCCAGGTACACTACATCCACTGTCTCTCCCTTGTCCATTTTCATAGTTACACCCTCAGAAAACTCCATAAGATTAATCAAGCATGATTTTCCCTTCATAAATCCATGCTGTCCCGGACTGATCCTTCTACTGATATCTAAATGTGTCGTAATTTCCTCTTTTATAATTGAATCCAGGATCTTTCCCACAACTGACGTCAGGCTAATCGGTCTCTCATTCCCCGTTTTCTCTCTCCCTCCTTACTTGAAAAGTGGGAGGTTGAAAAGTTGAAAAAAGACAGAGAGAGAGGCTGGACAACTTAATGTTAATATAATATATATGAAACATCAGCTTGTAATGAAATATAAGCGGATGTTTCCTGAATTTACCCTAATCTTGTCAGTGGAAGAGAACGAGCACAGACGTATTGGTATGGTAATCAGATTTTTGAAATGACGAGCAACCGGGACTTTCTAACGGCCATGGGGGACAGAGATACGGTACTTAGTGAAATGGTTTACCGAGTCGCACTGTTATACGACAGTCAAATATGTAGACAGATGTTACAATATTTGAGTTGATGTGGAAGGCAAGGAACATTGGTGGAAATAGATGAGTGACTCAAGTAGAGAGCAAACTGCTGAGAAGGTAGGCAGGTGCGGGGAGGGTAAGATGTGGCAGGCGGCAGCAGCAACAAACTTACTGATCATGGAGTCTGTAACAGTGATGATGAGAACCAGAGGAGCTCCATTAGCGATATGCCAGATAAATGAACAGTAGAGCAAAGGCACAATTGATGGAATATGAAATGTGGTGACGACTCCATCGATAATTCCGGGATCAACACTCCTAATGCATGTGTATGAAAAAGAAGGAACCCTCTGGTATCTTGTGGCCATGCCGAGAATAGATGCGCAGTGCAGGAATAACTAATCAAAAGGAATGTCGTCCTTACAGATCGCAGTGTGAAACTGGTGTAGGTAAGGTACCTGCGCGAACAAGTGGCTTTACACTAGACTCATGGAAAAATACTGCTCACAAAGAGCCCTTTCGGCCCATTTAGTCGGTGCCGAATCGTTTAAACTGCCTACTCACTTCTGCCGGCAGCAGATCATAGACCTCCATTCCTCAGCCATCTCACATATTTCTAAATTTTCTTAAAAGCTGAAATCGAGTTTGCGTGCATCAATTCAGCTGGCAGAACGTTCAACACTCTCACGACTCTCTGAGTGAAGAGATATCACCGATGTTCCTTTAAACTTTTTACCTCTCCCTATTGAGAGTCATGAAAGTCATGCCAGATACGATCGACAAACTGATTTGAAGAACTGAAAGACGTCATTCAGTTATAACGGGCCGCCATTCCTCCGTTCCACTGCCATTCCACTGCTCGCAAGAAACACAGGAGGTACATACATCACAACTACATTACCGAAGAACAGAAGTCCAGGATGAGGTGAACAGAAATCTTGGCTAGGTTAAGACGACGCGCAAATCAGCCACCGTTCTCTCACAAACTCCCGGCCAATGCGCAGAATCTGGAGAACAAGCTGTGCGAGCTGAGATACAAAATGATCTACCAGATGGAAACAAAAGACTGTAACTTCTTATGCTTTACCGAATCCTCGTTGTCGGAGGAGATACCAGATCAAGCCATCAAACTCGTCGGGTTCCCTATGTTTCGAGTGGACACCTCTCGAAACATAGCTGGGAAAAGTAAAGGGTAAGAGGCAAACTTCATGCTGAACTATATTTCGTGCGACGCAAGTAACACGGACAAACTCAAGCCCTTTTGCTTCTCGCATATGGAATGCCTTTGGGGTTATGTTGACGTTTCTCGTTTTTTTAGAGAATTCACATCTGTTATTATTACAACTGTGTACATCCCGAGACCGATAGCAACCTGGACAGAGAGCTATACAGAGAGACAGACAGAGGGACAGAGACTGAGCCAGAGAGAGAGAGAGAGAGAGAGAGAGAGAGAGAGAGAGAGAGAGAGAGAGAGAGAGAGAGAGAGAGAGAGAGAGAGAGAGACTGCCTCAGCTAACGATTCTGGGACCCCTATTCTTCCTGATTTTTATAAATCAAATGGGTGAAGAGGGCCATGGATGGGTTAGTAAATTTTCTGATGACACTAAGGTTGGAGGAGTTGTGGATACTGTGGAGGCTTGTCAGGGTGTCAGGGTGCTGAAGCAGGGATCCAATTGCAGACCAAGTACTGTGAGCACTCTGATATTTCTGGAGTAGCAAATGCAGAGAGGCAACAAAGTTGGTGACAAAGTTCAAGCAGAGATCAAAAGATCCAGATAAATCCAAAAACCAGAATCACGAAACAGGCAGAGTCGATATTCAGCTGGACAGAGATCAGATACCAATGTTGGAATGGCGCAGGAAATCTCACTGGCACAATCTGGCAACAAGCCGGTGCCAAAGCATGTCTAAAATGCACTGATCAATAAACGGAGAGGCAGATGATAGTTGGAGCACAATGAGACAGGACGGGAAGCAAACGCGAGGAAATCTGCGTATGCTCGAAATTCAAGCAACACACACAAAATGCTGGTGGAACGCAGCAGGCCAGGCAGCATCTAAAAGAAGTACAGTTGACGTTTCATTCCGAGACCCTTTCTCAGAACTAACTGAAAGCAGAGATAGCAAGAGATTTGAAAATGGGAGGTGGGGGGGAAGATCAGAAATGACAGGAGAAGACAGGAGGGGCAAGGATGAAGCCAAGAGCTCTAAATTTGATTGGCAAAAGGGATACACAGCTGGGGAAGGGAAAGGATCATGGGACAGAAGGCATAGGGAGGAGGAAAGGGAGCATGGAACACCAGAGGGAGATGGAGAGCAGGCAAGAAGTGACTGTGAGAGGGGCAGAGAGAGAAAATAAAAAAGGGGGCGGGGGGAAATAGGTAGATAGATAGGGGATTGGCTAAGAAGCGGGGGGTGACATTAAAGAAAGTTAGAGAGATCAATGTTCATGCCGTCAGGATGGAGGCTACGCAGACTGAATAGAAGGCGTTGTTCCTCCAAACAGAGTGTGGACAGTAGAGGAGGCCACAGACAGACATATCAGAATGGGAATGGAACTGGCAACAACACGGGTAATAATAAGAAACGGGTAAGAGGCCGAGTACTTACTAATACAGGGGGCGTAGTAGAGCAGAAGCGGGGACAGGAGCACATAGGACATGAAAACAAACAAGAGCACATGGCAATGCAAAGCCACAGACTGATGGCTGGGGGAAAACACACAAAAAGTCAAGGTACATCTGGAGGTATTGACACAGAGGTTACAGCGGGACATTGAAAGGATGCAAAAGTGGGCTGAGAAGTGGCAGATGGAGTTCAACCCAGATGTGTGAGGTGGTCCATTTTGGTACGTCAAGTATGAGGACAGACTCTATTATTAATCGTAAGTTTCTTGGCAGTTCGGAGGATCAGGGGGATATTGGGGTTAAAGTCTATAGGGCACTCAACGTTGCTGCTCATGTTGACTCTGTGGTTAAAAATGGATACGGTGCATTGGCTTCATCAATCGTGAGATTGAATTTAGGAGTCGAGAGGTAGCTACATAGGTCACTGGTTAGTCTCCACTTGGAGTACTTTGCTTTATTCTGGTCGCCTCACCAGATGTGGAATTCAGAGAAAGGGCATAAAGGAGATTTACTCTGATGTTGACTGGATTGGGGAGCATGCGTTATGGAAATGGTATGAGCGAACTCGGGTGTTTTCCTTGGAATGAAGTAGGATGAAAGGAGACCTGATAGAACTGTAAAAGATGTTGAGAGGCATAGATCGTGTGGATAGTTAGAGGGTTTTTTCCCCAGGGCTGAAAGGGTTAGCATGAGACAGCATCATTTTAAGGTGCTTGGAGGTAGGTGCAGGTGATATATCAGGGGTATTTTTTTAATGCAGAGAGTGGTGAGTGCGTGGAATGTGCTGCAGGCAAAGGTAGTGGGGGTTGTTACGATGAGGTTTTTTTTAAGTAATTCCTGGACTGGTATCTGCAGCTCGGAAAAATAGAGGGCTATGGGTAACCCTTGGTAATTTCTCAGGTAAGGGCATGATCGGCACAGCTTTGTGGGCCAAAGGGCCTCTAATGTGCTGTACGTTTTCTACGTTTTTTCTATGTTTCTACCTTTGGTTTGTTAGGGAGAGTTAGAAGGTGATAGAAAGGAGCTACAGGCAGATAGTCTCCCCGGGCCACGGGAGATAGATAAAGTGTGTGACCGTTAGGATACGGACGAATGGGCGTCTGTTTGTGGAGAGCACCCCTGTAGCTGCCTATTTTAACAGTAAGCATTCCATTTTGAGTGCTGTTGGAGAGGGCGACGGCGACTGCCCGGTGGGGGGGGGGGGAAGCAGCAGTGGCATATGACCTAGAATGAGACGGAACAGAAGAGGAGGGCAGCGGTAATAGCAGACTCTATATAGGAGGACAGGTAGGCGACGCTGTGGATGCGAAAAATAAACAAGGGTGGTCGATCGACCCCCATTTGCCAGGGTTCGTGATACTGCTAAGGGCTTCCACAAGAAATAGAAATGCGGGTGCGGCAAGAGCAGCCAGAGGTCGTGGTACATATTAATTTCAACGTCAGAGATAGATAAGGTGGAGGTCATGAAAGTAGAATCCTAGAAATTAGGAAGGAAGCTGAGAAGCAGGACCTCAAAGGTAGTTATCGTGGGATTGCTACCTCTGCTGCGCGATGGTGAGTCTAGGAATAAAGTGAAGTGAAGGATTAATGTTTGGCTGAAGTATTGGAGCAGGGGACAGTGATTCTTATTTTTTGGAACTCCTTGGGCAGGTGTTGCTTGTTGAAAAAAGGACAGGTTGCACTGGAATCTGAGGCGGACCAATGACCTGGCGGGAAGGTTTGCTAATTTTATTGGGAAGGGTATAAAATAGATTTGCACTGGTGTGGAAACCGAATTGAAGAGGCAGAAGGTGTGGAGGTTGGAGCACAAGTAGAGACATCTTGCAGGGAGTCTGTGGGAAAGGATTGGCAGAAGTTAGAGCAAAGATGCGCTCAGCCTGATTGGTTCAGATGCATCTCTTTTAAGGCAAATAGTATCGTAAACAAGACGGATGCACTGGGAGTATGGATCGATGCATGGAACTGTGACTTCGTGGCCATTACAGAAATATGGAAGTCTTAGGTGAAGGAAGAAGCGCTGAGTGTGCCAGGCTTCAGATGTTTCAAAAAAGAACTAAGAGGGTGGCAAACGTCATGGGGCGTGGCATTGTTAATTAAGGATACCGTCCCGACCACAGAAAAGGGGGAAGTCATGGGTGGATGTTCAATTGAGTTAGTGTGGATGGATATCAGAAATAGCACAGCAGCAATGACTGCACTGCGTGTTTTTAACGAGTCACCCCCAATAGTAACAAGGTATTTTAGGAGCAGATCGGGAGGCAGGCTCTAGAACGTTGCAGTCGTAATAGGGTTGTTGTGATGGGAGATTTGAACTTTCCAAATATTGTCTGGCATCTACTTAGCGCAAGGAGTTTGGATGGGGTGGACTTTCTTATGTGTGTTCAGGAAGGTGTCCTAACGCAATATGTCGACATGCCAACGAAAGGAGGTGCTCTATTTGATCTGGTCAGCTATCAGGGACATCGATGGGAGAGCATTTTGGAGGCAATGGCAGCAATTCCATTTCCTTCACCATAGCGCTGGAGAGGGATGAAGCAGACAATGTCTGGAAACATTTAATTGGGGTAGGGGGAAATATGATGCTGTTAGAGAGGAACTTCGCAGCATAAATCGGAAGTAGATTTTCTCGGGGAAATGCTGGCAGAAATGTGACAAATGCTCAGGTAATATTTACACGGAGTCCTGGATCGATATGCTTCATTGAGTGAGGGAAAGGATAGTCGGATTAGAGGAGCATGGTGTACAAGGTATATAGAAAATCTATTTAAAAAGGGAAAATAAAAAGCTTACAAAAGGTTCAAAAATCCAGGTAACATTAGAGCTCTGGAAAATTACAAAGTTGCAAGGAAGGAGCTTAAGGATGGAACTGAGAAATCCAGAAGGGGCCTTGAGAAGGCCTGGCGAGCAGGATTAGTGAAACTCCCAAGGCATTCTACAAGTATGTGAAGAGCAAGAGGATGAGCCATTTGGAGAATGAAGTTGGAGGAAGTAGCGCTAATATTGGTGATCCTCCAGAATCTTAGCATCTCCGTTTTCGCAAGAATGGTTTAAATATCTGTTCTGGAGGTCCGGGAATTTCTGCACTTGGCTCCTGCAGACCCCGAGAGAACACCTTATGAGGCCTATGATGTCCTAATTTGCCTAAATACAGCAAACACCTCCTCCTCTGTAATCTGTACAGGGTCCATGAAATCGATACAGCTTTGCCTCAACAGTATAAACGCCACGTCCATTTATCAAGTCGATACAGTTGCAAACATATATACTTGTAATCTTTTTACAACTCGCAATATTTTTAATGTATCTGTGGAATCCATTATGATTCTCCTTCACAGTGTCGGATTGGGCACGCTCATGCCTTCTATTAGCTCTGCTGCATTTCGTCTTCTCAGTGAGCGCTCCATTTGTTCCAATCATCATTAATTGCTTTCACCCCCATTTTTCTAAACTAGAGCCTCAATAACTCTTAAAAGCAAGATTCCCAGCACAACTTATCTTTTGCTTTTATTCTGAAGGGCACATCCAGGTTTGCACCGTCTACAATTTAACTTTTTTGGCTCACCGGCCTATAATCTCTTGTTCTATTTTCATATTCTTTTGTAAACAGTCAGACAAATTTGGCTATCGTCCAATCCCTTGGTACCTCACCTATCGCTAGGAATGATTTGAGTATTTCGAGTAGGACTCTGGCAATTTTTCTCCCGTCGTCTGCAAGGTAAGGCCTTGTCAGATCCATAGGATTTAGCCACCCTAATTTGCCTCAGGACTATAAACCCTACCCCCTCTGTAAACAGGATAGTGTCCGTACATTTGTGGCTACTTTGCTTCACTTCGGTGGACGCTGAGTCTGTCCTCTGGGTAAATACAGATGGAAAGGAAACACTTCATTTTAGACATCTACAGTATGTTTTGGCACCACACATGGATTACCGTTCTGGTCTTCCAGCGGTCAATTTTTCCCTTACTGTCCTTTTGCTCTGCAGAATTACTAAGGATTTTCCCTCACCTTGTTTGCTAGGGCAACCTGGTGCCTACTTTTAGCCTGGTAATTTATTTATTGCATTCCCCTCACTCCATCCACACCCCATTTGCTCCCACCTGCTCAAATCTGCTATAAGTCTCTTTCTTTTTTCCTTTGAACTCCACCTTAATAACTATTGTAAAGCAAGGTTCCCTATATCTCCCTTATTTACGTTTTATTATTCTTCTCAAAATTTTACCTTTGAACGCCTTCCAATTACCAGCTACACTTTTGCCAGAAGACGGCATGTCCCACTGCACACTTGCCAGATCCTTTATAATACCATCAACATTAGCCTTTATCCAATTTACAATCTCGACGCCTGGACCAGACATATTGTCTTTCCATGTTTACTTTGAAATTATTAGATGCAAAATGTTCCCCCATGCAAACATCTGTCTCATTCCCTGACCGTACATTCTGGTTTTGGGACCTGTGCATATTGATTAATGCTAATTTTCTGAACACATTTAACAAACTCTGTCACACCTCGTCTTTTTACACTGTTGGATTCGTAGTCAATTAGTGGAAAGTTAAAATTGCCTATGAAAACAAATTTCTGCTTCTTGTGACAGTGTTCGATCTCTACAAAAATGTGTTCCTCTAAATCCTTCGGACTGCTTGAGGTCCGTAACATACACAGAACTTAGAACTGTACAGCACTATAAAAAGCTATTCGGTCCACAATGCTATGCCAATTCAGCTGAAAGATAAATCAGAATCGCCAATTCAAATTTCTTTCACTGATACCGTGTACATATCCATCCATATTACTGACTTTCATCTGCCTATCTTAAATGGCTGTAATATTTTCACCTCTGCCATCAGCTGCGTATTCCAGGCAGTTCCCACTTAGTGAGCTGAAATACTGATCCTTCACATCCTCTTTAAACCTCTTCCCTCTCGAAAGGAATTCATGCCTTCTGGTATTCGACCGCGGAAAAAAAAACACAGGTTATCGTCTCTCACCCTCTATCGGACCTGCCTGGAGAATACCTGAGGAGGAAGGTAAAGCTCCGCAAGCGCGGGTGACGTCAGCGACGAGCGCGGGCTTTAAAAAGCGACCCACTTTCAGGAGCGAGCAGCGGAGGGGGAGTAAGGAGTGCTCGTGATCGACATACGACTGGAGATCGGAGGATCAGCCGTTGTAGGTAGGCCGAGACCCTCGGACCTACCTGGAGAATACCTGAGGAGGAAGGTAATGCTGCGCAAGCGCGAGTGACGTCAGCGTCGAGCGCGGGCTTTAAAAAGCGACCCACTTTTAGTAGCGGGCAGCGTCGGTACAGGCAGCGGAGTGCGCAGGATCAGAGTGCTGGGCTTTGGCTCAGCGGGCTTCGGCGCAAGAAGACTTCGTCAAGAAGCCTGTTTTTCATTTATTCTGACAAATCTAGGATCAGGTAATGGGGGAGACAGTTAGAGCAGTGTTGTGTTCCGTATGCAGTATGTGGGAGGACAGAATCAACACAGTTGTTCCTGATGACGTCAGCTGCAAAAGGTGCATCCAGCTGCAGCTCCTATCAGACCGAGTTAGGGAATTGGAGCAGGAGCTGGATGAACTACGGATCATTATCGAGGCAGAGGCAGAGTTAGATAAGAGTTATCGGGAGGCAGTCACACCGAAAAGACTGGAGGTCGGCAAATGGGTGACAGTCAAGAGAGGCAGGGGGAGCAGACAGAGAGAGAAGACCACCGCTGTGGCCGTTCCCATCAAAAATAAGTATACGGTTTTGGATTCTATTGGTGGGGATGACCTACCAGGAACAAGCTGCAGTGGTCCCGTCTCTGGCACTTTGTTTGGACCCTTGACTAGGAATGGGAGGAGGGAAGAGAAGAGAGCGGTATTGATAGGGGATTCTATAGTCAGGGGGGCGTATAGGAGATTTTGTGGGGAAGATCGCGAGTCTCGGATGGTATGTTGCTTTGCTGGTGCTGGGGTCCGAGACATCTCAGATCAGGTACAGGTTATTCTCGAGAGGGAGTGCAAGCATCCAGATGTTGTGGTCCATGTAGGGACCAATGACGTGGGTAGGATGAGTGAGGGGGTCCTGCGTAGGGAGTTCAGGGAGTTAGGTGCGAAGCTGAAGATCAGGACCTCCAGGGTAACAATCTCAGGATTGCTACCTGTGCCATGTGCGAGTGAGGCAAGGAGCAGAAGGATTTTAAAGATTAATACGTGGCTTAGAGGATGGTGCAGAAGGGAGGGCTTCAGGTTTGTAGATAATTGGGCTTTGGTCCAGGGAAGGTGGGATCTGTTCCGAAGGGACGGTTTACACCTGAGCTGAAGCGGTACTAACATTCTTGCAGGGAAATTTTCTAGTGCTTCTGGGGGGGGGGTCAAACTAAATTTGCAAGGGCGGGGATCCAGAATGTGAGGGAGGATAGCGAAAGGAAGAATAAAGGTGGGGACTACACGGTTCCGGAATATTAAGTGTGTAGTAGAGGAAGGCGGGGGGGGGGGGGGATCAAGTGATAAGGAGGACTCATGTACAGAGGAATGGTCTAACGGAGCATGGAGATAAATGAGTTGAAAGAATAAGTAAATTTCGGAGTGACAACAAAATTCTAGGGGCTTATAGCCCGATGGGAGTTCGGGGAGCTGGGTTAAGCACAATAGGCAGCGATTCAAACAGAGAGAGGAGAAATGGATTAAATATTCTAAATCTGAATGCACGAAGTGTCAGAAATAAGGCGGATGAGCTTGAAGCCCAGGTGCGAAGGGGTAACTATGATGTTGTTGGGATAACGGAGACATGGCTGCAGGGAGATCAGACCTGGGAAATGAATGTACAAGGGTATACGTGCTACCGTAGGGACAGAAATGTGGGCAGAGGGGGTGGGGTGGCCCTGTTGGTGACGAATAAGATTCAGTCCATTGCAAGGGGGGACATAGGGTCAGGAGAAGTAGAGTCTGTGTGGATAGAACTGAGGAACAATAAGGGCAAAAGGACCCAAATGGGTGTTGTCTACAGGCCACCAAACAGTAGCATGGATATTGGGTGCAAGTTGAATAGGGAGTTAATTTGGAGTTAGTATTGTGGCAAAGGTTATGTTGCAGTAGTTATGGGGGATTTCAACATGCAGGTGAACTGGGAGAATCAGGTTGGTGCTGGACCACAGGATAGGGAGTTTGTAGAGTGCCTACGGGATGCATTCTTGGAACAGCTTGTACGAGTGCCGACCAGGGACAAGACTATTCTGGATTTAGTGTTATGTAATGAACAGGATTTGATAAGCGATCTCGCAGTAAAGGAGCCATTAGGAGGTAGTGATCACAATATGATAAGCTTTTGTCTGCAATTTGAGAAGGATAAGGGCAGCTCGAAGGTGTCACTGTTGCAGATGAACAGGGGAAACTATGGAGCCATGATGGAGGAGCTGGCCAAAGCTGACTGGACGGATAGCCTGGCAGAAAAGACAATGGAACGGCAATGGCAGGTATTCTTGGGAATAATGCACAAGGTGCAAAATCAGTTCATCCCCCAGAGAAGAAAGGATTCAAAGGGAGGAAAGGGGCCACAGTGATTGACAAAGGAAGTCAGAGATCGCATAGCATTAAAAAAAGGAAATATGTTAGAGCTAAGGTGAGTGGGAGGACAGATGATTGGGAAGTTTTTAAGGAACAACGGAACTTAACTAAAAAGACAATACAGGGAGAAAAAATGAGGTACGAACACAAGCTAGCCAGGAATATAAAGGAAGGTAGCAAAAGCTTTATTAGGTATGTGAAGAGAAAGAAGATAGTTAAGAACGATGTTGGGCCCTTGAAGAATGATTTGGGTGAAATTATTATGGGAAACAGAGAAATGGCAGAAGAATTTAACGAGTACTTTAGATCTGTTTTCACTAAGGAAGACACAAGCAATCTCCCAGATATATGGATGGGCCAAGGACATAGGGTAACAGAGGAAATGAAACAGATTGACATTCGGAAGGAAACGGTGATGAGAAGACTGATGGGACTGAAGGCTGACAAATCCCAAGGTCTAGATGGTCTGCACCCGAGGGTACTAAAGGAGGTGGCCCTGGAAATTGTGGATGCATTGGTAATCATTTTCCAATGTTCCTTAGATTCAGGATCAGCTCCTGAGGATTGGAGAATGGCTAATATTATCCCACTTTCTTTAAAAAAAAGAAGAGAGGGAGAAAACAGAACTATCGACCTGTCAACCTGACCTCGGTGGTGGGAAAGATGCTAGAGTCCATTATTAAGGATGAAATAGTGGCATATTTAGATAGCAGTGATAGGATTGGGCCGAGCCAGCATGGATTTACCAAGGGTAAATCATGCTTGACTAATCTGTTGGAGTTTTTCGAGGATGTAACCAGGAAGTTAGATGGGGGAGATCCAGTGGATGTAGGGTACCTCGATTTTCAGAAGGTATTTTATAATGTCCCACATAGAAGACTGGTGGGTAAAATCAAAGCACAGGGCATCGGGGGGAAGGCATTGACATGGTTCGAAAACTGGTTGGCAGATAGAAAGCAAAGGGTAGCGGTGAATGGGTGTTTCTCGGAATGGCAAGTGGTGACTAGTGGGGTGCCATAGGGCTCGGTATTGGGACCACAGCTGTTTACCATTTATGTTAACGATTTGGATGAAGGCATAAAAAATAACATCAGCAAATTTGCTGATGATACTAAGCTGGGTGGCAGTGTGACACGTGATGAGGATGTTAGGAGAACTCAGGGTGACTTGGATAGGCTGGGTGAGTGGGCAGATACTTGGCAGATGGCGTTTAATGTGAATATGTGTGAGGTTATACACTTTGGGAGTAAGAACCGGAAGGCAGATTATTATCTGAACGGTGTAGAGTTGGGTAAGGGAGAAATACAAAGAGATCTCGGAGTCCTTGTTCATCAGTCACTGAAGGTGAATGAGCAAGTGCAGCAGGCAGTGAAGAAGGCTAATGGAATTTTGGCCTTTATTACAAAGGGTATTGAGTACAAGAGCAAGGAAATCCTCTTGCATTTGTACAGAGCCCTGGTGAGACCACACCTGGAGTATTGTGTACAGTCTTGGTCTCCAGGGTGAAGGAAGGACATTCTGGCTGTACAGGAAGTGCAGCGTAGATTCACGAGGTTAATTCCTGGGATGTCTGGACTGTCTTACGCAGAGAGGTTAGAGAGACTGGGCTTGTACACGCTGGAATTATGGAGATTGAGAGGGGATCTGACTGAAACATATAAGATTATTAAGGGATTGGACAAGATAGAGGCAGGAAATATGTTCCAGATGCTGGGAGAGTCCAGTACCAGAGGGCATGGTTTGAGAACAAATCATAGGTCATTTAGGACAGAGTTAAGGAAAAATTTCTTCTCCCAGAGAGTTGTGGGGTCTGGAATGCACTGCCTCGGAAGGTAGTGGAGGCCAATTCTCTGGATGCTTTCCAGAAGGAGCTAGATAGGTATCTTATGGATAGGGGAATCAAGGGATATGGGGACAAGCTAGGAATCGGGTATTGATAGTAATTGATCAGCCATGATCTCAAAATGGCGATGCAGGCTCGAAGGACCGAATGGTCTACTTCTGCACCTATTGTCTATCTCGTGATGTATGTATAAAATGCCTTAATGTTTACCTTAATCCAAATGTCCAAGAACTTTCCACACCCCTTCCTAGATTGCCTAATTCTTATTTCTAGTTACTTTCTGGCTTCTTGATAATCGTCATGTCCTCCATTTTACACCAACTATCAAAGCTTTAGACACTTTTCATTTTTTGAAATCCAAAGTTCTATAATCGTTTCATCCTTGTCTTTTCTTCTAGCAGGAATATACGTTTCCCGTACATCGTGCAATTCGTTATTCAGCATCCTCCACATGCCTCATATAGACTTGCCTGAAAAAAATGTTCTCTATTATCTCTTCTTTGATCCTGCCGAATGATGTCGTAATTTGCACTACCCCAATTGAAGATGTTCATATTTACTGAATTTATTTACATATATTTTCGTCGGTGTCCCGATAACTATTAATGGAAGGGATCTGCAGTACAATCCCATCAATGGAATTGCACCCTTCATATTCCTGAGTTCTCCCGAAACAGACTCAATGACTAAACCCTCCATTATGTCTTCCATGAGTGCCATTGTGATACATTCCTTAGTTGTGCAAATCCACGCTCCCGCTCCGCTTGCTCCTGCGTAACTTTAATTCGTTCTTGCTAATCACTCCTGAGCGCTGATTAGCCTCTGCTGAGATCCCTATATTGTGTCAGATTTTCTCCTTAATTAGAGAACCTGAGTGAGTTGCATCTTTTCTTCTTCAGATCTGCGGCTGGGCACTGCTCAAAGTAACTGTAATGGTTTCTATAAGAAGATTAACGTTACGTACTCGTGACACATGACAGTGGTACCCTGGTCACGTGAATGGGGTTGAAGCTATACTGGACTTGAGGTAATGGTCTTGTGATGGTGGAGGGACGTCATTTTCCTGCCAGTAGAGATCATGTGACAGTTTTTTTTACAGGTTATAAAAGGAAGACCCCACCCTGTGAGGAGGGGTAGTTCTTGGCTGGATTTGCCATGTTGACTTCGTGCCACTGCGTGATTTAATGTGAAGACGCAGTTTAGCTGAAAGATAAAGTTTTATCGAATGCCTAAAGTTTAAAAGGTCATTGCCAGCAGGTTCTTTACAATACTGCTAGTTTGAGAATCAGTGGAGAGTGAAGATTGGAGTTCGGGGGTTAAAGATCGAGGAGAATCGATTTACTACGCTGAAACGGGTTCAACCTTATTTAACCCTTTTTCGGAAAGGAATTCGTTGACTGTTCTCGTGTTAATCTCTGCGGGATAGCAGAAGATTGACGATAGTGTGATAAAGGAAAGGACAGTGCCTTTAAGCCGTTTCGTTTCGTTTCGTAAATTATTCGTGGGAAAAGTTCGACGCCAGGGATCGAAACAAAACGACGTGAAAGAGAATTTAAATCTTCTTATAAAGTCTCTCCTTTTAAATGGACTGTGAGCATTTTTACCTTATGGCAGTCCTACTTAAAAGAACTGTTTTTGCAACATCGCTTTAAGAACTCTTTGAGCTGCATCGCTTTAAGTAATGTTTAAGCTGCCGCACAGCACCTGATTTCCGGTTACGTTAGCGTTTGTTTACTTTTGGGGGGTTTGTTTTCAGTGTTTAATAAACGTGTTGTTTGTTATAAAAACCCTTGTCGAACTCATATATTTATTGTTGCCTGAATACGTAACATTAACAATGGGGTAAAGGTAGAAATGAGGGAAATAAAGAAGCGGTTGCGGATCCATCTATAATAGTAAGAGGAACACGTCGTTTTTTTTAGAGTTGTTGAGTATGGTTTAAACTAATTTAGCAGTGATGTCGGAACCGGATTAAAGGGACTCAGGATAGCATGCTCAGGACTCAGGATTGTCAGGAAGTGTAGGCAGATGAAGGGCAAAGTCGCAATTAGAAAGTGATAATCATAGAACCATAGAACATTACAGCATAGATACAGGCCTTTTGGCCCTCCTTGGCTCTATCGACCCATTTTTCTGCCTCGTCCCAATGACTTGCACTTGGACCATATTCCTCCGTACACCTCTTATCCATGTCCCTGTCCAAGTTTTTTTTTTTCTTAAATGTTAAAAGTGAGCCCGCATTGACCACTTCATCTGACAGCTCATTCCACACTCCCACCACTCTCTGTGTGAAGACACCCCCCCCCCATGTTCCCTTTAAACTTTCCCACTTCCAACATCAATGCATGTCCTGTTTTCTTTTTCTCCCTCGCCTCAGTGGAAAAATCCCTCTTGCATTTACTCTATCTATACCCATCATAATTTTATAGACCTCTAAAATCTCCCCTTACTCTTCTACGCTCCAAGGAATAAAGTCCTAACCTATTCAACCTTTCTCTGTAATCACCTTCTCAAGTCCCAGCAACATCCTTGTAAACCTTCTCTTCACTCTTTCAATCTTAATGTAATTCCTGTAATTCGGTGACAAAACTGCACACAATACTACAATACTACAACCACTACATCTAAGAAAAGTTGTGCTGGCATTGGAGAGTTCACAAGTTTGATTCAAGGAAGGAAATGGTTATCTAACGAGAGCCGTTTGCTGTGTCTGGGTCTGCAGTCGCTGGAATTCAGAAGGATGGGGGGGGGGAATCTTATTAAATCCTTTCAAAAGTTGAAAGATCGAGACAGAGTAGATTTGAAAGGGATGTCTCCCCGGGTGGGGGAAGGAGTTCTGTGACAAGAGAAAAACAGCCTCAGGATGGAGGGTTGCCCATTAAAACAGATGCCGAGTCATTTCTATCGCCAGAGAATGATGAACACGTAGAATATGTGACGACAGGCAGCTGTGGACGCCAGGTCGTTGGGTGGATTTATAGCAGATGTTGATATGTTGTTGATTTGACATGATATCAATGCTGGAGAATGGGGTTAAGCAGGGCGGGAAAGGGATCAGCCATGATTGAATGGCGAAGCAAACTCGATTGCCAATTTAATTCTGTTCATCTGTTTTGCTGCCTTGTGGTCTTAATGCATATGGCATTAACCATGGGGTCCTGCGTACGTTTGCAACCCATTTTAATTTTAGTCAACTCTTCTTTTCATCATGTTCGTAAAAACGCTTCCAATTAAGTTTTGCGTTTTTTGTAAATTTCTCACAAATTCTACAGCGCTGTATCTTTTAAACTTGCAACTTTTCTTACTTAACGCCGTTTATTTTTTTATATAATCTACAGTGCTCGCAATGGTCTACTGCTCTGCTCGCAATCCAGGTGTTCCGGAGAGAAAGTTCTATTTAGTTCTGCCACCTTACAAAAGGATGTATATTTTCTTGGGCTATTACGTATCTAAGCTATTTGGAAAGCTATTCTTCTATATGTATCTATCGCTTTTCTGATGATACATTACATTCTCAATGTTTGAATCATGCAGCCATACATAAATAAGGAAAGCGATGTTTCCATTAAATTTTGAAACGGTTAAAATATATTTATTGTACGGTAACACTACGAATACATTCAAAATATATCAACAATATTTCCCAATTACAATCTTCAATGGTAGTAACTTCGATTAAGGAGAACAATTTAACTAAAACATGCACGACTTTACTGTACATCTGAAGGCGCCTTTATCAAAAGTCATTACATCTTTATCATATTTTATTTTACTGTTTATCTGCACTGCATTGATTCTGGAACTTTTACACTTTATTCTGCATTATTCTTCATTTTCCATGTTTTTCCCCGCTGCTTCGATCTGCCTGGATAGCATGCCAGACAAGAATTTCACTGCATCTCGGTACATATGACAATAATAAATTAATACGCATATAGTTAAACAAATGTTACATGAAACTTTTTACGATGACACTTTCTCCATCAAATGTTTCTTTGTACTTCTCTCCGGCTTTAACAATATAATTGTAAGATTTAGGTGCAAAGATGCAGAAAAGTAAGCCGAAACTGGAAGCCAGAATTGCGAATACTTCCACGGCCACAGTGTACTTTCCGGGAGAACTGACATATGCTGGAATGAAAGATATCCAATCAGCGCAGAATATCAGCATGCTAAATGTGATGTATTCCGCATCGTTGAAATTATCCGGCAAATTTCTGGCCAAAAAGGCAACGGCAAAGCAAACCAATGACAGGCAGCCAATGTAACCCACGACGCAGTAAAATGCTAATTCAGACCCCACATTACACTCCAGAAGGATCACTTTGTTCGAATAAGCCATATTTTTGACGGGTAGGGGTGGGGATTTGATGAGCCAGACGGTACATATTAAGCACTGTAGCAGGGTAAGAAAAAACACAGTCAGGCGTTGTTGTAGGGGGCCAAACCACTTGGCCACATTATTACTGGGCAGTTTCGCCTCAAATGCCATCACCACAACAATCGTCTTGCCCAAAACACAGGTAACACAGAGGACAAAACTAACGCCAAACATGGAGTGGCGCAGCATACAGGACCATGGTGACGGCTCGCCAATAAATGAGATTGAACAGAGGAAGCAAAGGGTTAGTGCGAAGAGAATAAGGAAGCTGAGCTCTGAATTGTTGGCCTTCATGATCGGAGTGTCTTTATGGAGCAGGAAAACGCCACCTATCGTGGCAGTGCTGCAACTTCCAATCAGTGCCAACGTGGACAGAATAATCCCCATCACCTCTTCAAATGAAAGAAAATCATTTTGCTTCTGTATGCATTGGTATTGTCGGTCGTTGGACCAGGAATCGATGGGACACCTCATGCACTCAATTGAATCTTGAAGGAGAAAAGTGTAAATTGATTTATTGAGCGGACTGTAAACACTTGGGAACACTTGAACAATTAGGATATTACCTGCCCATACCTGCAGTATTACTAATCGCCCCTTGTGCGCATGGAATGCAATCAAAGCAACAAATTGGCTTTCCCTTACGAGCTGCTTTTCTTCATCCAGGGGAACAGCTGTTGGAACAAACTGCCTTGGGGACCTCGTAGCAAAGAACGACAATATGTTAATATCCTATTTTTCTAAGAAGCATCACTATGGAGGAAGCAACAACGACAGAAAACAGATTTGAGGTGAGCGTAGAAAGATATGAAACATAACCCACGGCCATTTTGTTCATACGGAAATTGCGGAGTATATGAAATAAGCTTCCAAAGGAAGTGATGGACGCAAGGAGAATAACTACATTCACAATATACGTGCTCATGGACTTGGATGTATTTGGAGTGGAATAAAACTTTAGATGCATGTTTGCCATATGCATGCGGATATAACAAAGTTAGATGGATATGATTCTGTGTTGTATCACTCCATAATGCTCTGAATTTATCTACCTTACCTGATATTACTTACGCCTTGATATGCGAGAAAATAAATGACGCACTTATCTTGAAAACTTACGCTACTATTGAAGGGAAAGTATAAACGCATATCACCGTTCTCAACAATTTCTCTTCTTTGTAAGAATCAGCTGTCACTCTGGTAATTGGAATTTGCCGAAAAATGTTAATGTGTTATGCCTGCCGTAACAGCATCCATCAGGGAACTTGAGACATTCGAGTTGCTACCACATTCCTGTTGCTCATGGCATTTTAACTATGCTGAGATATAATCGGGTGATAATATGCTGTCTATGCCCGGGAACAAACCGTAGGTCAATTCTGCCGTGTCAGAATGCACCCAAAGTTCCCTCGACAGAGTAACCACACCGCCACACTATTGCAAAGAAATAGCTTAAAAACAAGTAAGTCTGATCTCAAAGAACAATTACAAATAGTGGTGTGTGTGCGTGTGTGTGCGTGTGTGTGTGTGTGTGTGTGTGTGTGTGTGTGTTTGTGTGTGTGTGTGTGTGTGTGTGTGTGTGTGTGTGTGAGGAATAGACAATTAGTCGGATGGACAGACTGAGACAAAGAGAAATTCATACGCCCTCCGAAGCAATGAAGTTAACCTTGTACGGTGGATTTCAGTTTAAGAGATTTATGGAATCTTTTTCTTCTGTTGGGATGTCCATGCATCGGCCGTACTTAACCTCGGCCGGAGAGATCTTCTGATGTTTAATCACATCATGAAACTGAATCATGTTCTGTGTGCTGGAAGGAGAGTTGGCACGTAAACTTAAAAATTTTTTTGATAGAATTCCAAGTATTTTTTTTTCGCATAGTACCTCTCTGCGACTTCCAATCCATACTGCTGATCCCTCATTGATTAGGACTTGTTTATCCGAAGGTGCGGATCCATCATAATGTCCAACTATCAAAACAGCGGCATTTCCCTCCCTACTCACCTGCCAGTTGACAATGTCGTACGTAGCAACCGAGTCACCGTTTACATCGAAAGGTATCCTTTCCCCGACATTACTTGAGAAATTTAGCGATTGCAAATAATGCAAAACCTGCCAGAGGAAGACACAGACGATAGAACCTTGCATTGGTGACCTACTGATAAGCAAATACAAAAAAAATTAATTGATGGCCAAAATGTATTTTGTGGAAAACTGGAACAGTACACAACTAATACTGACGGAACTCAACAGGACAACAGGTAGTACAATATCCATGGTAATGTACAAACAGTGGCGTTTCGGGCCGACAGCCTCCATTATGACTGGAAAGGAAAGGGGAATATCCCAGAATGACAAACTTGGGAGTTGATGGGAGAAGATGAAAGCTGACAGAAGAGGGTCGGGGGTGGGGAGGGGCGGGGTGTGTCGGTGATTGAAGTAAGAAGCTGGGAGAAATTTAATTGTATTGTGTTCGAATTAAATGGACAAATATACGTACCTGCCACGGCTGAAAATGTGAAATATTTGCACAAGACTGGTTGTCAAAAGGGCCGTCGCCACTTTTACAGGAAAACATATCGTGAAGTGCATGGGCTATAGCTTAAGTAGCCTCATAAACTTTGTTGGTCACCCGCAGCTGAGATGTGTCCGTGTAGCTGTTAGACACAGCCTTTAGGTTCTCCGTTCCTGTACATTGACGAGGCTGGGCAGTGGCCGTTGCGATCCCTGTGTTGATATCTATTTTTTTCAGGCTACAACCGAAGATCTTTTCCCAAAATTCTTCAACTATGTCATTACCAGGATAGACAGATGGATGAAGACCCGTTAAGAAGTTTTTAAACCCCGGGATATTCACGTTAGGTACGGCAACCCCAATGGCCCCAGTAACGAATCTTTTGGTCTCCTCTGGGGGCACAAGCCAAGTGGTGGTCCAAGCCTCACTGCCCACCCACTGAATGTCAGTAATATTTTGTCGAACAATTTCACGCAATAAAATGGTCATATCGCCTTGACCAAGAAACGCCACCACGACTTTCGTGGAAGCGGTTCTAATAACGTGGGTAACACGTACTAACCATTCTCTGGAATACGTCCTGTGGAAAGATTCGGAGAAGGCAATGCAAACCCAAGTTTCTGAACCGTCTCAGTGAAGGCCTGCATGCCAAAGTTTCCGTAAACACTGTCGCTTTTCACCGTTCCAATCAATGTCCATCCAAAGCGCTTGACAAGTTGGGCCAATGCTTTAGCCTGGAAGTAATCGCTTGGGATCGTTCGAAAGAAGGAGGGGAATTTCCGCCGGTTGCTAAGACAGGCACACGTGGAGAAATAACTAACCTGGTCAGAATGCAAAACAGAAACAGTAAAACAGTGAAATTAGTTCGATCGCGGGGGGTAAAGTCCAGGCAAAGACCAATAACTACAGACACTTTTCTACAATTGGCGTATTCCTAGCTTAGATTCATAAAGTTGTACAGCTCGGATACGAGCCTTCTGACTCAACTTTATGACAACCTATCTCTCCATAATGCTGGCCAAAATCGCCTGCTTTAGCCCATTAAACCTTTTCAATTCATGCAAAAGTCCTCATGTTCTAATTGTTCCATGCTCATCAACTTCCTCTGCAGCTCGTTCCACATATCCGCTGCCCTTGGTGTAGAAAGACTTCCTCTCAGGGTCCCTTTAAAGCTTTTCCACCCCATCTTCAACCGATTTCCCCGAATTCCTTATTGTCCCACTCTGGGGAAAATCTGGCAATACATACCGAAAGTTGTGAAAATAGTTCAAAGTCAGCCAAACAGAGGGGATTGTACTGATGACATGCAGCAGACTGAAAAGCTTGAGCATGTAGATATTAAGAAATATTATGTTCTGGAGCTTTTGGAAAGCATCAAGTTAAGTCGCCGGGACCGGATGATATGTACCCCAGGCTACTGTGGGGGCCAGTGAGGAGATTACTAAGCGTCTGGCGATGGGGTTGTGGAAGTTGTTCATTTATCCAAGAAAGGGACTAGAGATAGACCAGGAAATTTTAGACCAGTGAGTCTTGCCTCACTGGTTGGTCAGCTGATGGAGAAGATCCTCAAAGTCAGGATTTATGAACATTTGGAGAGATATAATATGACTATAAATACTCAGCATGGCTTTGTGAAAGGCAGGTCATGCCTTACGAGCCTGATTGAATTTTTTGAGGATGTAACTAAATACATTGACGAAGAAAGAGCAGTAGATGTAGTGTATGTGGATTTCAGCAAGGCATTTGATAAGGTAACTCATGCAAGGCTTATTGAGAAAGGAAGGAGGCATGGGATACAAGGGGACATTGCTGGTGGATCCAGAACTGGCTTGCCCACAAATGGCAATGACTGGTTGTCGACAGGTCATATTCTGCATGGAGGTCAATCACCAGTGGAGTGCCACGGGGATCTGTTCTGGGAACCTTAATCTTCGTGATTTTTATAAATGACCTGTATGAGAATGTGGAGGGATGGGTTAGTAAGTTTGGTGATTCCACAAATATTTGTGGTGTTGTGCAAAGTTTGGAGGGCTGTCAGATGTTACAGAGGGACAATGATATGATGTAAAACTGTGCTGGGAAGTGGCAGATGGAGTTCACCCCAGATAAGTGTAAAGTGGTTCATATTGGTAGTTCAAATATGATGGCAGAATATAGTATTGATGGTAAGACTCTTGGCAGTGTGGAAGATCAGAGGGTTTTGGGGTCCAAGTCGATAGCAGTTCAAACCAGCTACGCAGGTTGATACTGTGGCTAAGACGTCGTACGGTGAATTGTGCTGTATCAATCGTGGAATTGACTTTCGGAGCCGAGATGTAATGTTGCAGCTATATAGTACCCTGGTCAGACCTGATTGGAGTACTGTGCTCAGTTCTGATCGCCTCACTACAAGAAGGATGTCGAAGCGATAGAAAGAGTTCAGAAGAGATTTACAAGGATGTTGCCTGGACTGGGGAGCATGCCTTACGAGAACAGGTTGGGAGATATCGGCCTCTTCTCCTTGGAGTGACGGACGATTAGAGATGACCTGATAGAGGTGTATAAGATGATGAGAGGCATTGATGATGTGGATAGTCGGAGACTTTTTCCCAGTTCTGAAATGGTTGCCACAAGAGGACATAGGTTTAAGGTGTTGTGGAGTAGGTACAGAGGAGATGTCAAGGATAATTTTTTACTAAAAGAGCTGCCGGCAATAGTGGTGGAGGCGGATACGATAGGGTCTTTTAAGATACTTTTGTATAGGTACATGGAGCTTACAACAATAGAGGGCTATAGGTAAGCCGAGAAATTTCTAAGGTAGGGACAAGTTCGCAACAACTTTGAGGGCCGAAGGGCCTGCATTGTGCTGTCGGTTTTCTATGTTTCCAATACCTTTCGGGCGAATAACCAATCTGCACAGTCGGGATGAACGGGGCTTTAAGCTTTTATGTTTTCCGCAAGGGAGGCAAGAATGAAATTAAACATAATAGTGATTTGCAAAATATGGCTCAGCACCTACGTGGAACACTTCATCTTTCACTTATTTGCACAATATGTAACTCCATATCACATCAATCTTGCGTGAAACGCAATCTCTTCATCTGTGGTATGAAGCTTCCACAGTAGAGTAAGTATATCACGCCCATTCTTTTAGTAATACAGAATGATGGATAAATGTTAGCCTGCAATCCTGTAGTTTTTTCCTTGTATCTTCAGCAGTCTCCACGAGAAAGTTTGACTGTTCATTCCCTTTCACGACTCTGCCTGACCAAGTCAGTTTCTCTAGCATTTCGTTTGTGAGACTAGTTTTTGCTGCTACTGCTTCGCACAACTGTTCGACACCGAACTCTTTTGCTGTTTGTATGGGGTTTACGTGCTCTCCCTGCGGCTGTACTGCATTGCCCCCCCCCAATAAAGTGTCACTAGACATGACGTGTACCAGAAAGTAGTTAATAGACGGGTAAGCGAATAGCAAGACTAAAGGAACCTCTGACAGAGGCGCGAAAAGTGGGGACTGAGTTATTGGTCGAATGTCATTATGAAGGGCATTATATGCCGAATGGCCACTTGCAGTGTGAGAGTGAGTACTTGATGTTGATATTATATACAGGTATTATAAAACAAAGAATGGTCTTTCAATCTTAGAACACCACAACAGTAAATAAATCAGTATACAGCAGTGGAGATCATGAACAAATATTTCACCAGCAAGTCATAAAAACACCGGCTCTTGTATCTAGAGTAACTGATGACAGCTTAAGAAGAGAATAATAAGACTCCAGCAGTTAACGACTGCTCTTACCATGGGAATTTTGAAAGGGCCTACTGACGCCGCAACCGCCAAGGACTGCGAAGAAGCCGCATCAGCCACGATAGCAGGAACTAGTTAACGCGGGGGACAGGATCGCTGCGGGAAAGCTGGGTCCTGTCCGTTTATCCTTTCGAAAACAGCTTTCACTGAAAAGTGAGGCTGACTGCACGAATCATAAATCCTGTAGCCCAGTGTAATATTGGGAAGCAGAGTAGGATTCCGGTTTATCTCTTCAATCGCAAATATCATCGCCTGTGTGAAACGGAATTGGCGAAGTACAAAACTGTAAGAAAGAGGTTCACAGTTAATTAGTAAACTGGTAAATTTATGATATCACGTGTACAGTAAAAAAATCTTTGGTCTGCAATCCATACAGATTATTGCATTACAACAGTACTTTCATACAGCACCAGGGAGTGAAGAAGAAGGCGTCAGTGTCACGGAGTACAATGAAGGTTGGCAAAAATCGGGAAGACCATAACAACGTACTTATGAGCTGGGGTCCACATTATCATACTAAAGGACCGTTCAATACTCTTATAAAAACGACGTAGAGAGTTGTTACATGTTTTCACCTTTATTTCTTCATCTCGATGGGTGGATGGGGTGAGAGGGGAAGAGAGTATACCCGTGGTGTGTGGGGTCTTATTACTGGTAGATTAGAACTACTGCACACCGACTGTTTATCTGCAGTGTCTTTTCTTTTCAAACTAACTGGTACAATATATAATTTAGGCAATTTATGGAGGCAAATATTTGGTAATAACTCTCAAAACGCATTCATTCTTGTTGAACTGGAAATCAGTGACAACATGAAAAGAGAGAACATCAAATTAGTTTTAAATTACAGAGAAAGTAGTAAACCCATCAGTCGGCGCATTAAACTGACCTTTCACATTTCACCGCTCTGGGTCTGGTTTCAAATGAAAGTTCCAATTTCTCTGTACGGGAGTGCAGAGCGAATATTCCGCCGATGTCAATGTCTCCTTCCTTCGATAAACTGAACAAATCAAACAATTCTCGACGTTTACATATCAGGCTGCCAGCTGACACTGTAACAGATAACAATAATCCCCAAATCAGCACAAAGCACATATTTGCTTTAGTTCTGATTCTTGCTGACAAAGGAACACGCAGATTTATATTGAAGTTCATGCTTGAACAAACAATATTGTTTTCCCTGATTGAGGAAATAACTCTCAGGAGGGAATAAATTGTCATTTAATCTAATTTCAGACAGCTACAAAAAAAAGGAATTAACCGTGTCATGCTATGTGAAGCCTGCAAATCGCAAAACATGATAACGGCTGAGTTGATATTTTGGGAAAATGAACATAACCGAATTGGTAATATCCAATGGATAGTGTTTATTGTGATCATAATCATTCCATCTCTTGCATTATTTCCCCAGTCCTACGGGTGATAAGCCCCACCATAACTACTTTATCATTTATCGTTAGAAGCACTTTATGTAGACATTCCTGTACCTTCCGATACCCTATGTACATGCAATCAATCCCTGTATATACACTATCCTATGTATTTATATCAATTGCGCATTTTATTATTGTGTTCTTCATTTCATGTTGCACAGGATTCGGAGTAGCGATTATTTTGTACTCCCTTACACTTCTGCGCTGTAAAGAATCTAGATTCAATAATCGGGAATCACGAATCACCTATTTCAAAGCAATGTTAAAGGGAGAAAATCAATTGCGGAACCAGTTACAATGGCAGACATTCACAAAAGCAACTTCTGTTGCACTGAAATCAGATTCAGATTCAGATTCAGATTCAGTTTATTGTCATTTAGAAACCACAAATACAATGCAGTTAAACAATGAGACAACGTTCCCCCAGAATGATATCACAAAAGCATATGACAAAATAGACTACACCAGAAAATCCACGTAATGTTTGGCAATCCCAAATCCAGGGTCCGGAGAGGATGCTGCGAATTAATATCGCGCTTTCGTCTTAGCGCTTTCCCCAGAAAGGTGCTCCAAATCCACCAGACAAACCAGACCAAAACCTAAAGCTACAAGACCTGCACAAAGCCACATAGTTACAACATATAGTTACAACAGTGCACACAATAGCATAATTGATAAAAACAGACTATGGGCACAGTAAAAATAGTCCAAAGATGTTAAAGGGCTATAAGTTGAAAAGAAATCACCACACAGTTTCGATAAGTCCCCGAAGTCCCGACAGACTCGCCATCCCACGCCGGCGGCAGAGGGGAGTACCCCGGCTATGGACTTCCGAGGCTCCGCCCTGCTCAGCCTCGCAGACGCAGCACACCGAAAGCGACCTGACCGCAGCGGCCTCCGAGTACGTCGAACCTCCGAGTCGACAACCATCCCCTCCAGCACAGCTTCTCCAAGCACCATCCTCTGCCGAGTGTATTAAGACGGCCCCGCCAACGGCCACCGGCAACGCGACCCCGAGGACTGGGAGCCTGTTCTTCCCAGCAGAGTCCCGGACCTAACAGCAGCAGCAGCAACGAAGAAGGTCCTCCTGGAGATTTCCAGATGTTCCTCCGTGCTCCCAAGTCCGTTTTCAATCGGGTATGATTGCGCACGGCACCCCACTTCAAAAATAACAGATATCAGCTCCGCAGTGGCCGCTGCAAGCTGTGTCACGTCGCCATCTTCGAAATCTTTTAAAATGCACATAATATCAGTTTAATTTAGCACTTTGTAGTTGCACCATCGTGGCTGCTTCATTATCCCCCTCAAACCCATTTCTTGCCTTCTCCCTATATCGTTTCACACCCTTACTAATCAAGAATCTATCAACCGCCGCCTTCAGACTACCAAATGGCTTGTCCTCCACGGGAATCTGCAGCAATAAAATCCATAGTTTTACCACGCTCGGGCTAAAGAGCTCGTCTTTGTTCAACAGGAGGGTCCTATTCTCTGTATATACTTCTGGTTCTAGTCTCTCCCAAACCCACACCCCGTCCGCACTGTAGAAAACCTCCGCTCCACACCTCTCCTCTCTTCTTACCCTCCGTCCAGGCCTTTCAATATTCCATATGTTTCAATGAGATACAACCCAACCCTAATTCTTTTACACTGAAGCACGAATAGGTTCAGAGCCATTAAGCGCTCCTCATATTGTACGTTATAAGTTTTATTATTGGGAATATTCCCGTGAAAGTCCTCTCGACCCTGATCATGGCCAGAAAATATTTTCTTAGGTAAGGAGCCCAAAATTATTCATAATACGCCCTGTGATCTGTCCAATGCCTTCTAAATCCTCAGTATTGCAATCTTTATTTTGTACTCAAATCCTCTCAAAATAATTAACATTGTGTTTGCCTTACGAACGGCTCAAAATGAAAGTTAATCGTTTGCGTTTCCTGCACCAAGACCCTCAACACCATTTGCACCTCTTATCTTTGAATTTGTTCTCATTAGAAAATCCTTTACGCCTTTATGTCTTCCACCAAAGTGCACGGCCACTTGCTTTCCTGCACTGTTCCATCTGCCGCACATTTACCGATCGTCCTAACCTGTATAAATCAATCAGCAGACTCCTGCCTCCTCAAATATCTATGAACCTTCACCTAAAATTGGTACTGTCCGTAATCGCAGAGAGAAAGTCACTATTTTGTTATCTAAATCGTTAACTTATAATGTGAAAACAAATAGTCCCAGCACCAAAGCCTGCGGAACACCAGTAGTCACCGACAGCCATTCAGGAAATCCATGTTTATAACAACCGTTTGCTCCCTGCTTTCAGGTAATCATCAATCTATGGTAATATCTGTCCTATAATACTACGGGCTCTTATAGAGTCATAGACGAGTACAGCACAGATAGGCCGCTGGTCCTAACTAATCCATGTCGGACTCTTTTAAGCAACCTAGTCCAATCGACCTGCACTGGCAGCATGGATCTCCGTACCCCTATCAATCACGTAACCATCCTCTTAAACTTGGGCATTGAACTCACACGTACCACGTCTGTTATCAAGAGTGAAGGAACTGTCCCTCATGCTCCCTTTCAACTTTACACACTTAAATCATGATCTTTGATTGTAGTCCTCGGTGGAAAATGCCTGCTTGTGTTTAGCCTATCATGACTGTAGTTACGTCTATAATATTTCCACTCATTGTTCTACGCTGTGGAATAGAATCCTCACCTATTCCATCTTTCCTTATAACCCGATATCATACTCGTAAATTTCCTCTCTTCTCTTTGAAAATTGACCACAATACTCTATATTAGGCCTCCAAAAACATCTTATGCAACCTCAACATAACATCCAATTGTGTACTCAATACTTAATTGATTTATGAAGGCCAATGTGCCAAAAGCTATCTTTACGACCCTATCTTGATCTGACCTACTTTCAAAGAATTATGAATTTGTATACCCAGATCCGTTTGCTCTACCACACTGCTCAATGACCTATCATTCACCGTCTAAGGCCTAACCTTATTGGTCCTACCTAATTGCAAACTCTCTCACTTGTCTACATGAAATTCCATATGTGATTTTTCAGCCTTGTTTTCTAGCAGATCTAAAACCTTCTCTAAGCCATGATAGCCTTTCTCCCTGTCCACTGTAGTCCCAAATTTGGTGCCGACCACAAATTTCCGGATCATTTTAACCACATTTTCATACAGATCATCAATATAAATGTCAAAGGTCAAAGGACCCAGAACCGATCCCTACACAACGTCACGAGTCATCGGGCCTCCAGTCAATGAAGCAACCACTTACTGCCACTCTCTGGCCCATCCCAATAACCCAACGTCTAATCAAGTTTACTACCTCATCTTGAATGCCGAGCGACAGAAACTTCTTGACCAGCCTCCCATGTGGGACCTTGTCAAATGCCTTGCTAAAGTCCATCTAGAGAATATTGACTTCATCTACTTTCTTGGTTACATTTTCGATTACTATATAAGATTTGTTAGCATGAAGCTATACTGACCATCCTGAATTAGTTCATGTCTATCCAAATGCTTGCATGTAGAGTCCCTTAGCATATTCCAATAATTTCCTCAAAACTGATGCCAGACTCACCGACCTATAATTTCCTGGGTTATGTTTAGAGCCTTTAGAAACAGGGGACCATCACTGGCTTTCCTGCAATCCTCTGGTGCACATTCTGTAGCTGAGCATGATATAAGTACCTCTGATAGGGCTCTGGCGTTAAATGCAATTGCCTTCCGTGGGGACTGAGGGAACGTATCGTCAGGCCATGGGGACTTATCCACGATGATTAGCATCAGGATCGCAAGCACCTCTTCGGTAAAGGCCAGTGTTGGCCAGTGGTGTTCTGTTCTGAGACCCTCTTCTCGTTGTGATTCTTATAAATGGAGGAAGGGTGGGTAGATAACTTTCTTGATGACACAAAAGTAGTCGTTGTTGCAGATAGGATGCAATGCTAGGCTGAGAAGTGGCAGATGGAGTTCAACCCAAATAAATGTAAAGTTGTTGATTCAGTAATTCAAATCCGAAGACAGAATATATTATTAATGCTAAGACTCTTGGCAGTGGGATGTCCTAGCCAGGTGCGCCAAGACCGCGTTAGGGAACCGGATATTCAACTCGAGGACTTTTGTCTGGCCAGGGAGGTGATAAAGAGGAACTATAGGCAGGTAGTTACTCGGGGGCCTGGGGAGACAGAGAAGAGGGTAACAGTCAGAAGAGGGAAGAGCAAGAGGCCGATGCTAGAGAGCACCACAGTGGCTGTCCCCTATAACAAAAGGTACTCATTTTTGAGTACTGTTAGGGGAGACTGCTTACCTAGTGGAAGCAACAATGGCCGCGCCTCTGTCACAATGTCTTGACCTGTGGCTCAGAGGGTAGGGAAAGAAAGACGATGGCAGCAATGACAGGGGACTCGACAGTTAGGAGATCGGAAAGTCGATTCTGTGGACGCAGCAAAGTAACGCGGTGGCAGTTTGCCCCCCAGGTGCCAGGGTCCGGGATGTTTCTGATCGGATCCCGCATATCTTGAAGTGGGAGGCAGAACTGCCTGAGGTGGTGATACATATTCGTACCAACGACATAGGTAGGAAAAGGGAAGAAGTCTTGAAATCAGGCTACAGGGTGTTAGGAAAGAAGCTGAGAAGCAGGAACACAAAGGTAGTAGTTTCGGGTTTGCAGACTGTGCCACGTGACAGTGAGGATAGAATTAGAATAAGGTGGAGGATAAAGGCAGAGGGATTGGAGAAGATGGTAGGAATTCAGAATGATGGATCATTGGGACCTCACTTGTGGCAGGCGGGACGTGTGCCAAAAGGATGGGTTGCCCTTGAATCCGATTGGGAAAAATATCCTGGCGGGGAGACTTAATAAGGCTATTGGGGAGAGTTAAAACTAGGATTGCTGAGAGGTGTGAACCGAACTTAATTGATGGAGGAAAGGGACAATGACTCAGAAACAGAGAAAGCTTCAACACAGTACGAAAGGGAGGATGGGCAGGCGATAGAGAAGGGTCGCAGTCAGACCGATGGCATGAGATGTGTTCATTTTAATGGAGTATTATGTACATAACGGATGAGCTTAGGACGTGGATCAACACTTAGAGTTACGTTGTTGTGGCCATTACAGAGACTCGGATGGTGCAGGAGTAGGAATGACTACTTCAAGTGCCAGGATTTAGATGTTTCAGAAACGACAGGGCGGAAGGCAAAGGGGGTGGGGGCGTGGCACTGTTGATCAGGGATAGTGTCACGGCTGCAGAAAAGAAGGAATTCATGGAGGGGTTTTCTAAGGGAGTCCCGGTGTGTAAAAGTTAGGAATAGTAAAGTCTAAGAGCTCTACTGGATGTTTTTTTTATCGTCCACCCAAAACTAACAGGGAGATCGAGGAGCAGATAATGAGACAGATTCTGAAAAGGATTAATGATAACAGGGTGGTTGTGGTGGAAGATTTTAATTTGCCAAACATTTCCCAAGAGAGTGGGGTTAAGATGGGGTGGAGGTTGTAAGGTGTGTCCAGGCATGTTTATTGACTCAATATGTAGATAAGCCGACAAGAGGAGAGGCTGTACTTGATCTGCTATTCGGATATGAATCTGGTCATGGTTGAGATCTCTCAGTGGGGCAGTAGTTTGGAGATAGTGATCATAAATCTATCTCCTCTATCACAGCATTGGAGAGGGATAGGAACAGACACGGTACGGAAATGTTTTTTGGAGTAAGGAGAAATATGAGGCCAACAGGCAGGAACCTGGAAGCTAACTGGAAAAAAGATGTTATCAGGGAAACGTACGGTATAAATGCGGCAAATGTTTACGAGATATTTGCATGGGGTTCTGCATAGGAACGTTCCAATAAGACAGGTAATGGATGGGAGGATACAGGAACTGTGGTGTACAAAGGCTGCAGTAAGTCTAGTCAAGAAGAAAAGAAGAGCATACGAAAGGTTCAAAAATATAGGTTATGATAGAGATCTAGAAGATTATAACGCGAGCAGGATGTAGCTTAAGAATGAACTTAGAAGAGCCAGAAGGTGCCATGAGAAGGCTTTGGAGGAAAGCATTAAGCAAAGACCCAAGGCATTCTACAAGTATGTGAAATTCAAAAGGACAAGACTTGAAACAATAGGACCTACCAAGTGTGACACTGGTGAAGTGTGTATGGAATCGGAAGAGATAGCAGAGGTAATTAAAGAATACTTAGCTTCAGTATTCACTGCAGAATTCACTGCGATTGCAGGGATGACTTGCAGCGGACTGAAAAGGTTGAGCATGTAGATATTAAGACAGAGGATGTGTTGGAGCATCTGGAAAGCATCAAGCTGGATACGTCACGGGGACTGGACGAGATGTACCGCAGGTTACTGTGGGAAGAGGGGAAGGAGATTCCTGAACCTCTGGCAGTGATCTTTGCATCATCAGTGAGGACGGCAGAGGTTCTGGCGGATTGGGGGTTTGCGGATATTGTTCACTTATTCAAGAAAAGTGAGTGGAGTTAGCCCAGGAAGATGTCGACCAATGAGTCTTAATAGCGTTTGGTAAGTTGTTGGAGACGATCCTGAGTGGCAGAAATTATGACATTCCGAGAGGCATAATATGATTAGGAATAGTCAGCAAGGCTTTGCCAAAGGCAAGTTATGCCTTAGGATGCTGATGGAATTTTTTGAGGATGTAACTAAATACATTGATGATTGAAGAGACGTAGATGTGGTGTACATAGATTTCAGCAAAATATTTGATACGGTACCCGATACAAGGCTTATTTAGAAAGTAAGAAAGCATGGGATCCAAGGAAGCATTCCGTTGTGGATGCAGAACTGGCTTGGCCGCAGAAGGCAAATAGTGGTTGTAGATGTGTCATATTCTGCATGGAGGTCGAGGACTAGTCGTGTGTCTCAGATATCGGTTCTGGAACCTATAGTCTTTGTGGCTTTTATAAACATCCTGAATGAGGAAATGGAGGGACGGGTTAGTAAACTTGATGATGACACAAAGGTTGGAGGTGTTGTGGATATTGTGGAGGGCTGTCAGAGTTTACCGCGGGACATTAATCGAATGCAAAACTGGGCTGAGAAATGGCAGATGAAGTTCAACCCAGATAAGTGTGAGGTGGTTTATTTTGTTCGGTCAAATATAATGGTGGATTATTGCATTAATGGTAAGACTCTTGGTAGTGCGGAGGATCAGAGGGATCTTGTGGTCTGAGTCCAGAGGGAGCTCAAAGTTGCCATGCAGGGTGACTCTGTGGTTAAGAAGGCCGTTGCCTTCCTCAACGGTGAGAATGAGCTTCAGAGTCGTAAAGGTAATTTTTCAGCTATATAGCAAACTGATCAGACCTAACTTAGAGTACTGTGCAGTGCACATTTCTAGTCGTCTCATTACACGAAGGACGTGGAAATCATAGAAAGTGCGCAAAGGAGATTTACAAGAATGTTGCCTGGATTGGGGAGTAGGCCTTATGTAAATAAATTGAGAGAACTCGGACTTTTGTCCGCGCAGCGATGGAGAATGAGAGGTGAACACAAAGTATACTGCAGATGCTGTGGTCAAATAACACGTACAAATAAGCTGGATGAACTCAGCATGTCAGGCAGCATCCATTGAAAGGAGCAGTCAACGTTTCGAGCCGAGACCCTTCGTCAGGACTAAAGAAGGAGGGGGCAGGGGCCCTATAAAGAAGGTGGGGGGAGGGTGGAATGTGTCCGGTGAAAAAGCAATCAGAGCATAATCAAGCGGTATGGGAGGGGAAGCAGGGAGGGAATAGTCAGGAGAGGTGAAGAAGGAATCTAACGGGAAATCACTATGTGGAGAAGAAGGCAGAATCATGAGAGAGGTAATAAGCAGCTAGAAGAGGAAACAGAGTGAAAGTAGGATGGAGGAAGGGAGAGGGAGGGAATTACCGGAAGTTGGAGAATTCGATGTCCATACCAAAGGGCTGGAGACTACCCAGACGGTACCTGAGGTGTTGCTCCTCCAACCGCAGTTTGGCCTCTTCATGGCAGAAGAGGAGGCCATGTATTGATATATCCGAATGGGAATATGAAGCAGAGTTGAAGTGAGTAGCAACCTGGAGATCTTGTCTGTTGTGGCGCACGGAGTAGAGGTGCTCGACGAAGCGGTCCCCCAATCTGCGGTGGGTCTCGCCGATGTAGAGGAGGCCGCACTGGGAGCATCGGATGCAATAGATTACCCCAACAGACTCACGTGAAGTGTTGCCTCACCTAGAAGTACTGTTTGGGGCTCTGAATGGTGGTAAGAGAGGAGGTGTAGGGACAGGTGTAGCACTTCCACTTGCGGGGATAAGTACCAGGTGGGAGATCTGTGGGGAGGGACGTGTGGACCAGACAGTCGCGGAGGGAACGATCCTTGCGAAAAGCAGCAAGGGGTAGAGAGGGAAAGATGTCCTTAGTGTTGGGGTCCTGCTGAAGGTGGTGGAAGTTGCGGAGGAATATATGGTAGGTCCGGAGGCTGGTGAATGAGAGGGTGACCTGTTAGAGGTGAATAAGATAATGAGAGGCATCGATCGCCTGAACGTTCAGATGCTTCTTCTGAAGGCTGAAATGGCTAGAACGAGAGGACATAGATTTAAGGTGCTTGGAAGTAGGTACAGAGGAGATGCCTTGGATAAGTTTCTTTTTTGGCATAGAGTGGTGAGTACGTGGAATGGGCTGCCTGCGGCGGTGTTGGAGGGTGAAACGATATAGCCTTTTAAACCATTGCTGGATAGCTCCAGAAAAATAGAGACTATGGGTAAGCCTCGGTGTTTCTAAGGTAAGAGCATGTTCTGCGCAGCTTTCTGGGCCGAAGGTCCTGTATTGTGCTGTAGATTTTCTCCCAAGTTGAGAGAACTTGGGTTGTTCTCCTTGGAGCGATGGACGATGTGTGGTGACCTGATAGAGGCGTGAAACATGATGAAAGGCATTGATCGTGCGGATAGCCAGAGGCTGTTTCCCCGGATTGAAAGCATACCACTTGGGGGCATTGTTTTAAGGTCCTTGGAAATAGGTACGAGGGGGATATTTGCTTGTGTTGCACAGAGATTGGTGTCTCCTCGAATGCACTGGCAGCCATTAATACAATAGGGTATTTAAGAGAGTCTTAAAAGGGTACATGGAGCTAAGGAAAGGGGGCTGTGCGATAGGGATATTCTTGGCAGTTTCTAGAGTGAGTTAGAATACGTACACAAAGCTGGAAGAACTTAGCAGGTCAGGCAGCATCCGTGAGAAAAGAATAGACAACGTTTCGGGCCGAGACCCTTCATCTAGAGTGAGTTACATGGTCGGCACTACATTGTGGGTCGAAGGGCCTGAAATTTGCACTAGGTTTCTATGCTTCATGATCTATGTAATATGTATAAGGTTCATGAAGTTGATGCCGCTTCGCCACACTTTTGTATACCCTGTGTCGATATGCTGAGTAGATACAGATGGAAAATGTGCCTCCCATCAGTTTTAGATCCACAAATGAATTACAATTCTAACCTTCCTGAGGGCCAGTTTTTTTTTTCCTTTGCAATCCTTTTGCTCTTCACATATATGTAAAATCCCCTACAATTCTTCTTCTTGTATGCTCGCACAATTTCATGCTTTCTTTTAGACTTCTTGGTTTTTGTTTAATGTTTTCAAGAATATAATCTACTCTATATTCAACACATCTGTTGGACCCTGATTATACCTGCTATAACCCCCCTGTTTCTTTAAACCAGGGCTTCAGTACCTTTTGAAAATAAAGGGTACCTACAACTTTTATGTTCTGTTCTCATAAGATTTCTCTTTTGAATGCCTCCCACTTACAAAGAATGCCATTGTCAGAAAACTGCTTGTCCCAATCCACGCTTGACAGATAATTTCTGATACCAGCAAAATTGATACCATCAAAATTTAGAAATCTCAACCCACGGACAAAACCTATCTTTTTGCACAGTAACTTTTAAACTCATGGTCTTGAAGTCGCTAGATGCAAAGTTTTCCTCCCCACAAACTTCTGTCAGCTAACCTATCTGATTACATAATAGCAGATACAACCCGGTGGGCTGTTTAACAGCCTCGTGTGCAACATCGTTGTCAACGGCCTGATGAAAATCCGAGTTAACAACATCCACTGAATCTCTTTTTTCTATCCTGCCTATTACTTTGACCTCTGAACTGCTTCCCGCGGAGCTTTTAGTCATCATGCATAACAGAAATCAAATCCCCCGTAATTATCCGCTTGCCGCTTCCAGCTATTATCTCCCTCCTCTGTTGCCATTTTCACTCAACTCATCCCCCAAACCGTTAACAATATGCTTCAGCGCCCTCCTCTCCTCGATGCACTAATCAGCCGCCAGCTGTTGCTGTAATCTTTTTCTCCAGCTCTTCAGGCCAGCTATCAATTTAGATGAAGAGTCTCGAACTAAAGTTCCTTTCCACAGATGCCACCTGAACCGTTAAGGTTCTCCAGTATTTCGTTTGTTAGTTAAATAGCAGGCACAGTCGAAAGTGAAGTGCATGTAGCTCGAGATCCAAAATAAAAGTACAGGAAGGATAAGCGGAGGGGGCATTTTCGGGACTAGTTCCGTGGCGCGAGTAGAAGCGACAGGCTTTGGCTCAAAAGAGGCTTCGGCTCGGAAGAGGCGTCGGCTCTGCGTAAAATGCTTGTTAATGTGTCCCTTGACATAGTAAGGAAAAGCAGTGATGTCCTGAAAAGAGAATTTAGAGAGCGAGGAAGAACGTTGAGAAGCAGGACCTCCAAGGATTTCTGCTTGTGCCACACGCCAGTGAGGGTAGAAACAGGAAGGTTTGGCAGATAAATGCGTGACTGAAAAGCTGGTGCAGGGCACAGGGCTTCAGGTTCCTGGATCATTGGGATAACTTCCGGGGGAGGTATGACCTCTTCAAGAGAGACGGGTTGCACCTGAATATTAGCTGTTACGGAGAGTTTAAAATAATTTGGCAGGGATAGAAATATCAGTGAAGGGACACAGGATTGGACACACGATAAAAATGTAGAGAGAGCGTGCAGTCATACTGTCAGGAAGGGCAGTAAAGTGGTGGAACTTAGTTGCAGCCAGCATACTGAGTATGAAGTCATTGTGGATGCAAATCGGAAAAGATACCAAATATGGTCCTTTAGCTGTTGAATCTAATTACTCGTAGTATAAGAAATAAGTAGGATGATCTTGCTACAATACTACAGGTTGTCAGGTATGATATTGTGGCCATCTCTGAATCGAGGCTGAAGATTGTTTGTAGTTGGGAGCTGATTTTCCAAAGTTACACGTTATATCGGAGGGATAGGAAGGTACCCAGAAGGTGTGCTGTTGCTGTACTGGTAAAAATTGTATCAAATCAGTAGAGAGATGACACATAGGATCGGAAGATTTTGAGTCCCTGTGGGTTGAGTTAAGAAACTGCGTGGTCCCAGACGACTCGAAAATAGTAAATCTCACTTCACGCTTGAGGAATGAAGGAAGGGAAAAGAAAGGGCATTGTAGGCCAGTTAGCCTGAACCCAGTGGATGCGAAAATGTTGGACTGTATTATAAAGAATAACATTTCGAGGTACTTGAAACTAATGGTAAAATGAGTCAAAGTCAGCATGGTTATTCTGAAGGGGAATCTTGTTTGACAAATCTGTTAGAGATTTTCGCGGAATTAACAGGCAGATTGGACACAGGACAGGCAGTGGATGTCATTTAACCATAAAACCATGTCACAATTACAGCACTGAAACAGGCCATCTCGGCCCTTCTAGTCTGTGCCGAACGCTAATCCCACTGACCCACACTCAGCCCATAACCCTCCATTCCTTTTCTGTCCATATACCTATCCAATTTTGCTTTAAATGGCAATACCGAACCTGCCTCTGCCACTTCTACTGGAAACTCGTTCCACACAGCTACCATGTATGTCCTATTGGATTATTCCTACCAAATTGTAGCACCTTACACTATTAGCATTAAGCTCCATCTGCCATCGCTCAGACCACTCTTCCAACTGGCCTAAATCTCTCTGCAATCTTTGAAAGTCTACTTCATTATCGACAACGCCACCTACCTTAGTATCATCTGCATACTAACTAATCCAATTTACCACCCCCATCATCCAATTTACTTGGATTTTTAGAAGGGTTCACTAAGCTGCCATACATGAGGATGCTTAACAAGATAAAATCCTATGTCGTTACGGGAACGATACGAGCATAAATAGGAGAATGGCTAATAGGCTGCAGGCAGCAAGTGGGAATGAAGGGGGCTTTTTCTGGTTGTCTACCTGCGACTATTCGTATGCCTCAGCGGTTCGTATTGGGACCGCTATATTCGCATTATTTTTCAATTACTTGAATAATAGAATTGTTTACTTTCTGTCAAAGCTGCGTATAATACGAAAATAGGTGGAGGAGAAGGTAGTATTGAGGAAGCAATGCGATTGTAGCAGGACTTAGACGAATTGGTAAAATGTCAAAAGAGGCAGATGGAATAGGGTGTTGGGATAAGTATGATAATGCATTCTGTCGAAGGAACAATAGAGCGGACTGCATGTAATGGGAAAGTTTCAAACATTAGACGTGTAGAGGGACTTAAGACTCCTCGTGCAAGACTCCAAGAAGGTTAATTGAGAGGGTGAGTCTGTGGTAAAAAAGGAAAATGCAGGGTTCCCAATTATTTCAATGGGTATAGAATATAATAGCAAGGAGGTAAAGCTGAGGCTTTATATTCAATCCGCAGTGAGAGAACTGACCTGCCCACAAAATGGCCAACAGGATTCGGCCCCATATCTCATGAAGGTTGTATTGCCATTGGAAAGACTCCAGGGGAGGTTCACGCGGATGATTTTGAGAATGAAGGGTTTAGCATATGATAGCGTTTGGCAACTTTGGGATTGCAATCAATGGAATTTAGAAAAATGCGGGGGGTCTCTGTAACCTACCAGATTTTGAAATGACTGGATAGGATTGATGTGGAGAGGATGTTTCCTACGGTAGGGGTTACTAGCAGTAGAGGGCACAACCTCAATACTGAGCGGCGGCCCTTTAGAGCATAGAAGACAATAAGGCAAAAAGGTAGTTGTATGAGTTTGAGTGCGATCAGGCATCAGCCATGATAGAATTGCGGAACAGACTCGGTGAGTTGTAAATCAGTGTCAAGGGTGTTACTGGCATGAGAAATATAAGATTGGTTAGACGCGACCTACCAGGCAAGAAATCATGCTGACTATCCTTAATATTTCCAAATATATTTCTGCGTAATTATATATCCGATTCCGCAGAAAACATTTCAACATTGTTCGAGACTTTCTTGAACCCTTGGATCATATTAGTTAACCTCAAAAAATCAAGTACCTCACTTTTCGCTAAGGATGTTGTAAGTATCTGTTCTACAGTTTACCTCCCGCAGATACAGAGGGAATAGATTATGAGACCCATGGGATTCACACACCTTGATTTCCCTAAAGGCAACGGTACCTGCTCCTCTGTAATCTTTAGATGGCCTATGAAGGAGGTACCGCTTTGCCTCAGCTCCGTTTACCGAGTAAATACAGATGTAAAAATATATATACTTAATATTCTCCGATTTATTTTTGGTCCAAATGTGCAATACAGAACTGGCCTTACAGATGGCCAATTTTGTCACTTGCAATCATTTCAATTTTTAATATGTCTATAGAATTCATTAGGATTCTCCTTCACAGTTTCCGATTCGGCACACTCATACCTTCTTTTAGTCCTACTGTATTTTCAAATTATTTTGTAAATTGTCAAACAAAATTGGCTATCGTCGAATCCTTTAGTACCTTACCTGTGTCTGAAAATGATGTTAACATTTCTAGTACAACTCTGGAAATTCTGTACTTGTCTTTTGGCGTGTCCAGGACAACGTCTTGACAGATCGCGGGGATATATACACCTTAATTTACATCAGTACCTCAAACACCTCCCACTTTGCAATCCGTATAGAGTCCATGCATTTGATGTCGCTTTCAGTTTTCTGATCTCTCTATCCGTCTTCTCTGTAACTACAGATGCCAAGAAAAAAAAGCCATATTAAGATCAGTCCCATCTGTTTCGGTTGCAATCGTGAATAACCGTTCTGATTTTCAAGAGGACAGTTTTTTTTCCCAACGGTCCTGTTGTTCTTAACATATCTGTAGAATCACTTACTATTCTCGTTCAACTTGTCTGCTAGATTGGCTTGTCGCTAGCTCGAGGGGTTTAGATGGGGTGAAGTTTGTTAGGTGTGTTCAAGAAGGTTTGTTCACACAATTGCAGATAAACTTACAAGACGAAAATCTGTACTTGATCCGGTATTGGGAAATGTAACTGGTTAGGTGTCAGATCTCTCCGTGGGAGAGCATATTGGGGATAGTGGTCACAACTCTATCTCCTTTACCAAAGCGTTAGAGCGGGATAGGAACCGACAAGTTATGAAAAAGGGTTTGATTGGCGTAAGTGGAAATATAAGGCCATCAGTCAGGAACTTGGAAGCATAAATTGGAAACAGATATTCTCAGGGAAATGTACGGCATAGATCTGGCAAATGTTCAGGGGATATTTGTGTGGAGCTATGCATAGGTACGTTCAATGAAACAAGGAAAAGACGGTAGCGTACAGGCACCGTGGATTACAAAGGCTGCTGAAAACCTAGTCAAGAAGAAAAGAAGAGCTTACGGAAGGATCAAAAAACTAGCTAATGATAGAGATTTCGAAGATTATAAGGCGAACAGGAAGGAGGTTAAGCATGAAAGTAGGAGAGCCAGAAGGGGCCGGGGGAGAGCCTTGGCGGACAGGATTTAACACGCCATGGCTTTCCACTAGTATGTGCAGAGCAAAATGATAAGACGTAAGAAAATAGGTTAAATCGAGTTTAACGGTGGAACTTGTATTTGGAACCGGAGGTAGGAGCAGAGCAACTTAATGAATACTTTGCTTCCGTATTTAGTACGGAAATGGATCTTGGCGATTGTAGGGATGGCTTACAGCGGACTGAAAAGCTTCAGCCTGCAGATATTAAGGAAGAGGATCAAGATGGATGAGTCACTGGGACCGGACGTGATATTCCGCAGGATACTGTGGAAGGCGAGTGAGAATATTGTTGAAACTCTGGCGATGAGTTTCCAGATGATTGGACGAATGCGGATATTGTTCCCTTATTCAACAAAGGGAGTAGAGTTAGCCCAGGAAGTTATAGAAAAGTGAGTCTTACTTCAGTGGTTGGTAAGTTGATGGATAAGATCCTGATAGGCAGGTTTTAGGAACATCTGGAAAGGCATAATATGAGAATTATTTGAATTATTTTCTCCTTAGAGCGATGGACGATGAGAGACGACCTGATAGAGGTATATAGGATGATGAGAGGCATTGATCGTGTGGATTGTCAGAGGCATTTTAACAAGAGTTTTGATGGCGAGCACGAGAGGGAACAGTTTAAGGTACTTGGAAGTAGGTACAGCGGAGATGCCAGGGCTAAGTTGTTTTGTTTTTTTTAACGGAGAGAGTGGTAAGTGCCTGGAATGGGCTGTTGGCGTCGGCGGTGGATGCGGATACGATAGGGGTTTTTAAGAGTCCCCAGGATAGGACCTTGGAGCTTACAAAAATAGAGGGCTCAGTTACCCTGGGTAATTTCTAATGTGAGGACATGTTCGGCACAGCTTCGTGGGCGGAAAGCCCTGTATTAAACTGTAGGTTTTCCATGTTTCTATGTTGCTAGCATCCCCCACATATCTGATTTTGACGCAGGAAAATAGCAAAGCTTAGGCGTGGTGCTTGAAAGCTAGGAGTAACTGATTGAGGCCGGCTGGTTCAATAAGTGAACAAGGAATTTTGAAGAGAACTGGGGTTAAAAAGGCTGCATGTAATAAGTGTAGAATGGGAGGTGTTTGCACGTGCAGCTAGGGAGGTAACAGCGGGAGCGGACCTAGCATACAGCCAGGGCCAAAACTTTTGACTGTTTCTCTGCCACCATACTTGCCGCTCGACTGTATGAACTCCTACTGCAGTTTGCATTTTGATCTATATTGCAGCACGTGCAGCTTTTTATATTCTTGTGATAGGATAACAACTCTTCGATCCTCCGCTGTATCTCCGGGAGATTATTACATGCTTCTTTCTCACTTAGCTGCTAGTTTCACTCTCGGCCTGATGTCAGCACTGTTTAGGAATGGAGGAGTAAATCTGAGCGCAATGAGGAGTTCCAGAATTTCAGAGATTTACATTTTAAAAGAGAAGACAGTTCGTGGTCGTAGCTTTTTGATCGCTAGAACAGCAGGAAGATTTTGTTTAAATCGCGCCACAAAACGACAATGTGACAATGCCTTAGCTGCAGAGACAGCTTGTGGATTGTTTTGGGACATGATTTGTAGGTGTTCCCATTGTAAACAGCATCTTAAAAATAAATTGAAGTTCGTTAACACCCTGTGCATTACTTCTTAGAGTAATAGAATATCCAGATGCAATGTTCTTTATTATTATACCCAGGTCTTAAAAGTAAAATGCGCTTTATCCATGCCCGGTCTTTGAATATAGCGACATCATTCTGGAGGCTCGATTAGCGGCAGGAGCAAAGTACAACAAGGTGTCTCGGAGGGCGGCGGCGATTGTTTAAAAAGAGATTCGCGGGCATTCGCGCATTCCCGAGGTCCAATCAGCGGCTGGAGGAAAGAACAACTAATTAAAGAAATGTACAGAAGAGACAATGCCGCCGCGGCCATTGCCGGGAGCAGGCGAGTGGGTAGAGTAGAAGTGTGAGGCTTCGACTAGGAAAAGGCCTTGTCTCCGGCTAAATATCTGTTACGTTTACCGTATTTTCTCTCCTTTACTGTACTTAGTGCAGTAAATGACTGTTGTGCGTTTTTCATCTCGAATGCTGGGAGTCCTGAGAGACCTAGAGTCTCCTACGGAACTACATCTGTGTGAAGTAGTTCAAGCTGCAGCTCCTTGAAGACCGTCTTGGGGATCTGAAGCAGCAACTAGATGACCTTCGGTTTCTACGGGATAGTGATGAGTTAATCGATTAGAGTTCCAATGAAGAACACACCCCGAATTTGCAGGAGGCGAACATCTGGTGACTGTCAAGAGAAAATAAAATATTAATAGGCCGTTAGCGCAGAGCATGGCTGTGGTCATTCTACTAAAAAATGTAAACAGTTGTGGGTGATTACTTCCCAGGGGAACGCCACGGCGACCAATTTACTGAAACTGAGAAATGGTCCATGGGGCAGACGGTAAAGAGGGAGTAGAGGAGATCTGTGGTGATAGGGAACCCAATAGTCAGAGGAACAGACAGGACATTCTGTAGTCGTGATGGGGACCACCGGATGGTATGTGGCCTCCCAGGTGCGAACTCTTTAGGTGTAATTAAGACAGAGATTGAAAAGTTCTTGATTGGACACAGCATCAAGGCCGGAGAATGGGGTTGGGGGGTGGTGGGGAAGGATCAGGCATGATCGAATTGATTCCATTGGCCAAATGACCTAGTTCTGATCTAATGTTTTATAGCCTTACTCTCTTAATACATCTGCTACAACCCGCAGACGAATTAGCGAATCTGAGTCTCACGGGAACTCAAGCCAAACTTAGTCACCCCTTCCTTTCATTAGTTCCACAGCAACGATTACATTTTAATTTTGCGTTTATTGAAATCTCTCATGTAATTTACTGTGCCGTCTCGTCAAGATCATGGCTCTCATCTATTATACTTGCAACTTTTCTTGTTTTTGAGCTTATGTTTTTTTTTATTCCATTTCGATCTACCGTCTTTAGCTCTGCTCGCTAGCCAGAAATGGGTCGCTTTGTTCCTTTCATTTGAAAGAAATGTTCATTTAATCCGTGCGCCTTGCAAAATCTTGCATTTTTTTTTTCGTGGACAACTTCAAATCCAATATATTTCGCAAGCTGTTGTTCAATACGTGTTCAGCAACTTTCGAGGATACATTATATCCTCAATTTTTGAGTCATACGGATATCCTTAAACAATAAAACCGATGACTCCATTAGATTGTGAATGAGATAAAATATCTTTATGTACGGTAACACTATGATCGCATTCAAAATATATCAACCATATTACTCAATTTCAATATTCGATAGGAGTAACATTGACGATAGCGAAAAAATTAACAAAACAGTCACGGTTTTAATGTATATCGGAAGTTGCCTTTATTAAAAAATAATCCTCACAGCCGCCTACACCACATCCTTATGATCTTCCACTTTATTTTTCTCCATGCACGGTAGTTTTTTTTTTCTCCTGACAAAGGGTCTCAGCCCGAAACGTAGAGAGCGCTTCTCCCTTTCGATGCTGCCTGGCCTGCTGCGTTCCACCAGCATTTTGTGTGTGTTGCTTGAATTTCCAGCATCTGCAGATTTCCTCGTGTTTGTTTTTTTTTCTCTGGAACGTTTATAGTTTTTTTTTTGCATTATTGTTGAATAACCTTATTTTGCCTCGTGAATTTGATATTTCTTAACAGCATGCAACACACGCATTTAACTGTATCTCGGTACATACGACAATAATAAATTTATACCAATATAATATAACAAATGTTACTTAACGTTCTTTACGATGACACTTTCTCCATCAAATGTTTCTTTGTATTTCTCTCCGGTTTTAACAATATGATGTAACATTTAGGCGCAAAGATGCAAAAAAGTAAGCCGAAACTGGAAACCAATATTGCGAATACTTCCACGGCCACAGTGTATTTCCCGGGAGAACTCACATAAGTTGGAATGAAAGATATTCAAACAGCGCAGAATATCAGCATGTTAAATGTGATGTATTTCGCCTCGTTGAAATTGTCCGGCAAATTTCATGGCAAAAAGGCAACGGCAAAGCAAAACAATGACAGGGCTCCAATGTAACCCAGCACACAGTAAAATGCTACTTCTGACCCCACGTTACACTCCAGAAGGATCACTTCGTTCGAATAGGCCATGTTTTTGATTTGTAGGTGTGGGGATATGAGCCAGAAAGTGCATATCAAGCACTGCAGCAGTGTAAGAAGAAACACAGTGAGGCGTTGTTGTAGGGGACACAATAACACTTCGCCACGTTATTGCTGGGTAGTTTCGCCTGAAATGCCATCACCACAACAATCGTCTTGCCCAAAACCCAGGAGACACAGAGAAAAAAAGCAACACAAAACATGGTGTGGCGTAACATACAGGACCATGCAGGTGGCTCAACAATGAATGCGATTGAACAGAGGAAACAAAAGCACAGTGCGAGGACAAGAAGGAAGCTGAGTTCCGAATTATTGGCCTTCACGATCGGAGTGTGTTTGTGAAGCACGAAAATGCCACCTATCGTGGCAGTGATGCAACTTCCGATCAGCGTCAAGGTCGTCAGAACGATCCCCATCACTTCGGCAAATGAGAGAAAGTCAAGCTGCTTCTGTATACATTGGTCTTCTGTATACATTGGACCAGGAATCGCTGGGGCACCGCATGCACTCAATTGAATCTTCAACGAGAAAAGGGAAAATTGTTTTAATAAGCGGACTGGAGACACCTTCGAACACTTCAACAATGACGATATTACCTGCCCGGACCTGTCGCGTTACTGATCGCCCGTTGGGCACACGGAATGCAATCAAAGCAACAAATAGGCTGAGCCTTGCGAGCTGCTTTTCTTGTTCCATGGAAACAGCTGTTGGATCAAACTGCCTGGGGGACGTGGCACAAAATGATAATGTGTTAATTTCATATTTTTCAAATAAATATCACAAGGATCGAGTCAACAACGATAGAGGAGAGACTTGAGGTCAGTGCAGAAATACGTAAAATGTACCTGACAGCCACCTTCTTCACACAGAGGTGGAACAATCTTCCAAAGGAAGTGATTTAAGCAAGGGGAATAACTACATTAAAAGATACGAGGACATGCATTTGAAGGGATTAAAAAAATGAGGTATGTCTGCTATATAGTGGCGAACGTGACAAGGTTATGTCGCTAGGAAGAATTAACGTCAAGGATCTATTTCTGTGTCCTATAGCTCTAAGAATCCTAATTTCTCTACCTTGGCTGACGTTATGTACACGTTGATATTCTAATAAATAAATAACGAAAATGTCGAGAAAATTTCGGGAATTTCAAATGTTGGTTATCGTGTGGGTAGTGTGGAGGGCTGTCAGTGGTTACAACGGGGCATTGATAGGATGCAAAACTGCACTGAGAAGTGGCAGATGGAGTTCAACCCAAATGAGTGTGAGGTGATACATTTTGGCAGGTCAAGTATGGCGTGGCAGAATATATAGTATAAATGGTAGGTCTCTTGGCAGCGTGGAGGATCAGAGGGGGTCTTGGGGTCCGAGTACATTGGACACTCAAAGCTACTACGAAGGTTGACTCTGTGGTTGAGAAGGCCCACGGTGCATTGGCCTTCATCAATCGTGAGATTGAGTTCAAGAGCCGAGAGGTAATGTTGCCTGGAATAAGGAGCATGCCTTATGAGAATAGCTTGAGTGAGCTCGGCCTTTTCTCATTTAAACCACGGAAGGTGAGAAGTGACTTGATAGAGGTGTACAAGATAATGAGAAGCATTGTTCATGTGGATAGTCAAAGGCTTTTTCCCAAGGCTGAATTGGCTAGCACGAGTGGGCATAGTTTTAAAGTGCTAGGAAATAGGGACAGAGGAGAGATCAGGAGTAAGTTTTTTTTTATGCAATGAGTGGTGACCGTCTGGACTGGACTGCCGGCGGAGGTGGTGAAGGCGGATATCACAGGATCTTTTAAGATACCCTTGGATGGCTGCACGGTGATTAGAAAAGTAGAGGGCTATGGGTAAAGCCTAGTTAGTTCTAAGTTAGGAACGTTTGGCACAGCTTTGTGGGCCGAAAGGCCTGCATTGTGTTGCATATTTTCTATGCTTCTATATTTCTATGTACAGTAGAGAAAGGATAAACGCATATCACTGTTCTCAAGAATACACACAAAGTGCTGGAGGAAATCAGCAGGCCAGGCAGCATGTATGAAAAAAAAGCATCGTCAGCGTTTCAGGCTGAACATCTTCGGCAGGTCTGGAGAAAAGAAAAACTCAGGAATAGATTTTAAAGGTGGAGGGGGGTGCAGAGTAGATAGAGAAACCCAAGGCGATAGGTGAAACGGAAGGGAAGGGATGAAGCAAAGAGTTTGGAAGTTCCGTGTTGGAAGAGACAGAAGGGCATGGAAAAATGAACAAAAGGGGAACGAGCACCAGAGGGAGGCGATGGGCAAGCAAGGAGAAAACATGAGAGGATGTAAGGAGGATGAGAAATGGTGAAGGGGGGAGGAATAGGAGGGATTACTGGAACTTTAAGAAATCGTTGTTCATGCCATCAGTTTGAAAGCCGCCCAAACGGAGTATACGGTATTGCTCCTCCAACCTTATCACGACTGTGCAGGAGGATGGGATGGACATATTGGAATGGGAATGGGAAGTAGAATTAAAATCAGTGGCCGCTGCGAAGTCCCGTTTGTTCTGTCAGGCTGTCTGGTAGGTGCTTGACGAGGCTGTCTCCCAATCTAGTTTGGATCTCACTGATATACAGGAAGCCACTCCGGGAGTATAGAACAGAGTATATCACTTAAGCACACTTAGGGTAAAGTGTCCCCTCACCTGGAAGTGCTGTTTGTGGCCCTAAATGGTAGTGAGGGAGGCGGGGTAGGGTTAGGTGTAGCATTTGCTCCGATTGCAAGGAAAAGTGCCAGAAGAGAGATCAGTAGGAAGGCACGAATGAACAAGAGAGTCGAGAACGGAGTGATCCCTGTAGAAAGCAAAAAGTGGGGTGAGGGAAAGATGTGCATGATGATGGGATCCAGTTGGAATTGGCGGAAGTTTCGCTTAATTATATTCTAGACGCGGAGGCTGGTGTGGTGGCGGGAAGAGGGGATTATGAGCAGACAAGCGTGAAATCGAACATGTACGACTGAGGGCTGCCTTGATGCTGGAGGAAGAGATGATGCAAAAAGGAGGACTTTCCGCCAGCTTTATGTGTGCGCTGCTTGGATTTCCATCATTTTCGCTTGCTTGGGACTGTTCTCAGCAGTATTCCTTCCAGGGAGGAATCAGATGTCTCTCTGGCATTTGGAACTTCCCCTAAAATTTTAATGTGTTATTGAAGCGGTAACAGCATCTATGAGGGTACTTCAGATATTCGTGTTGTTACCACAGTCCAGTTACTAATAGCGATTTAATTATTCGAAAATATAATCAGGTGATAATATACCGTCTCTCGCTCGTACCGTAAGTTAACACTGTCGTAATTCGGAACAGACGCAAAAAGATCTCAATTGTTAATTCACACCGCCAGATTATTACAATGAATCCTATAGAAAGTGCATCCGTCTGATTTCATAGAACAATTGCAAAATGTGGATACTCTGCGTGTGTTCGGGGGGGGGGGGGTGGTGTTGTGTGTGTGTGTGTGTGTGTGTGTGTGTGTGTGTGTGTGTGTGTGTGTGTGTGTGTGTGTGTGTGAGTGTGTGTGTGTGTGTGTGTGTGTGTGTGTGTGTGTGTGTGTGTGAGAGAGAGAGAGAGAATATGAAGACAGCGTTTCTACACATGTGTGAGAGAAAGATTTAGTCAGATGATCAGAAAGAAACAGAGATAAGTAGATACGCCCTTTGAAGCAGTAAAGGTGCATTGGCATGGTCGGTTTGAATTTTATACTGTTGTGGAATCTCGTTCTTCTGCAGGGGTGTCCACGAATCCCGGCATTCATAGCTGAGCCCGCGGGACGTACTGATACTTAATACATCAAGAAACTTTTTGCTATGTTGCAGAAAGAATGTTGCCACTTAAGCTTCAAAATTGTTTCCTTAAAATTTCAAATATTTTTTCACATATTACCTTTCTGCTACTACCAGTCCACATTATCGATCCTTCATTTATTATGACTTGTTCATCTGAAGGTGCGGATCCATCATAATGTCCAATTATCAAAACAGCAGCATTCCCCTCACGGTTCACCTGCCAGTTCACAATATCGTACGTAGCCACCGATTCGCCATTTTCGTCGAAATGTAGCCTTTTCCCGACCTTTGTTGTGAAATGTAGCCATTGCATATAATGTAAAACCTACCAGATGAAGACACAGATGAGGAAACATGGAAATGGTCACCGACTGTTTAGCAAAACGAAGAATTGTAATTGATGAACAAAATATATTTTGCAGATGCTGGAAATACAGCGCAATACACAACTAACACTGGAGGAACTCAGCAGGTCAGCACATCGGGTAGTATCCATGGAAGTGAACAAACAGTCGGCGTTGCGGGCCGACAGCCATCATTAAGACTGGAAAGGAAAGGGAATTCCCCAGAATAAGAAGGTTGGGGTAGTGGAGCAAGAAGGACAAGGTGATAGATGAAGCCAACTAGACAGAGGAGGAAGGGAGATAAAGTAAGGAGATGGGAGAGTTTTATTTATACTGCCTTTGAATTATTTGTTCAATTTTACGTACCTGCCACGTTTGAAAATTTGAAATATTTGCACAAGACTGGTTGACAAATGGACCTTCGCCGCTTTTACAAGAGAACATATTGTACAGTGCATTGGCTATGGCATAAGTAGCCTCATAAACTTTGTTGGTCACCTGCAGCTGAGATGTGTCCGTGTAGATGTTAGACACAGTCTGTAGGCTCTCCGTTCCTGTACATTGACGAGACTGACGGGAGACCGGTGACTCCCAGAATTGTTATATATTCTTTTCAAGCTACAACCGAAGGTCTTTTCCCAAAATTCCTCAACTACAGGATTACCAGGATAGGCAGACGGATGAAGACCCGTTAAGAAAGTTTTAAATCCCGGAATATTCACATTACGTATGGCGACACCGATGGCCCCAGTAACTAATCTTTTGTTCTCTTCAGGCGGCAGAAGCGAAGTGGCGATCCAAGCCTCGCTGCCTACCCACTGAATGTCAGTAATATTTTCTTGAACAATTTCCCTCAATAAAATGGCCATATTGCTTTGACCGAGAAAAGCCACCATGACCTTCGAGGAGGCTGTCCGTATAGCGCGGGTAACACGAAGTAACCTTTCTCTTGCATCTGTCTTGTCGAAAGATTCGGAGAAGGCAATGCAAACCCCAAGTTGCTGAACCATCTCAGTGAAATCCTGCATCCCAAAGTTTCCATAATCGTTGTCGCTCCTCACCGGTCCAATCCAAGCCCATCCAAACCTCTTGACAAGTTGGGCCAATGCTTTGGCCTGGAAATAATCGTTTGGGATCGTTCGAAAGAAGGAGGGGAATTCCCGTCGGTTGCTGATACAGGCACATGTGGAGAAATAAGTAACCTGGTCAGAAGGTACAACAGAAACAGAAAGAGGACAGTGAAATTAGTTCGCTGCGGGGAAAAACTCCAGGCAAAGTCCAATATCTACAGACACCTTGCTACAACTGTTGTGCTCCTTATAAGTGTAGATTCATAGAATAGCACAGCACGGAGACGGCCCTTCTGGCCCAAATGTATGGCAATCTATATCTCCATTAATCTTGCCTCATTCGTCTGCTATAGCCATATACATCTAAACTTTTCAATTCATATAAATGTCCTAAAGTCTACTATATTTTGTAATTGTCCCGATCTCACCCACTTCCTCTGCCAGCTCATGCACATACCCGCTTCCCTGTTGGAAAGGCTTCCTTTCAAGTTCGCTTTAAAGATTTTCCACCTCATCTTCAAACGATTTCCGCTGGTTCTTTATTCTCCGACCCAGGGAAAAATCATGCTTTTCATACAGAGAATTTAAGAATTAGTCCAAAGTCAGGCGAACATAAAACAGCAAAGAGATACTTTCGTGACAATGGCAAATGAAGAATTTTATTTAGCACTGTGAGCATTTTTTTTATTTTTAATTCCGCTTCCGTTTGAGTGCTCAGGATGAACAGATGCTTTGAGCGTTTTTTCTGCAAGGGAGGCCAGAATAAAAGTAAACAGAACATATATTTGCATAATAGGGCTTAGCAGTTATGTGAAGCATTTTATCTTTGATCTCTGTATCACGGCACCGTGAAATGAAATGTAATCCCTGCTGTCGATGGAGCCATCGGGGTATCAAGTTCCCACAAACAGTAGGTATGTCATGCCAAAATCTCTTATTAATACGGAATGATGGATAAAAGTTGGCCTCAACCCAATAGCTTTTCCCTATTTAGCAGTTCGTGTATACGATGAACACATGCTTCACATTCTTGTAAAAATTATGAATAATTTGGTAAATTCATTTCTCTTGAGGATGCGTGTTTTTACTCGTGTCTGCTGCTGCTAGTGAGGCTTTCATTGCAGCTAATATACATGTACTTGTGCATCATGACAACAAACAGATTTGGACAGTCAAATATTTTGATAACGTTTTATTTTAGGTAGCTGCTGTCAATTGATTGATCAATACATGAGGCATTTGCTATATCTTGCCGCCAAACACATTGTTTAGCCCGGAGAGCGCTGTGGCATAACAGTTAATGCAGATGCAAGAGACTGTGCACCCTGGCATCTTTAACAAGATGATGGGGGAAGAAAACAGGTTATTCAGTAACTATGGAGTGAAGTGGACAGTAGATGTTTTGGACACCACACCATACACCTGAACCGACAACGCTTGGTCACTTCTACAACGCTGTCGTTTGACTTCTTCAACAAACGTGAAGATTCTCCACCCGAAACGTCGCCTATTCATTCCATTCACGGACTCACCCTGATCCGCTGAGTTTCTCAAGCATTTCGTTTGTGAGATTAATATTTGAAGCTGCTGTCTCGCACTACTGTTCCTCTGTGACGGGACCTCTTTTGCTGCTTGTGTGGAGTTTCCGTGTTCTCCATGTGGCTGCACTGCATTGCCCTGCTTGTCAATAATGTGTAGGTATGTATGAAGCAGATTAAAAATGTAAGTAATGGACATGTGAGGATACAGGTAGAATGGCGGAAATGAGCCATGCAATATTAGGTCTGAGTGATTGGCCGAATGCGATCAGGCAGGGCATAATATGCAGAACAGACTTTAGCTGTTTTGGATTAAGTATTAGGTGCTGATAAAATATACTATGAAACAAAGTATGACCTTTCAACCTTTACACAGCTCAATAGTAAATAAACTAATATACTGCAACTGAAATTATGAGAATACCTATTTCGTCAGGATGAAGTTAAACCACCAGGTCTTGTATCCAGCGTCACTGTTATACTATGACGGCTCGAGAAGAGAATAAGAAGACTCTGACAGTTAAATACTGGTCTTACCATGGGGACTTTGAAAGGACCTATTGATGCTGCAACCGACAGGACTGCGAAGATCTTGCATCAGCTACTATGGCAGGGACCAATGAGCGCGGGGGACAGGATTGCTGCGTGAAAGTTGGTCCCGTCCGTTCATCATTTCGAAAGCAGCTTTCTCTGAAAAGTGAGGCTGACTGCACGAATCATAAATCCTGTAGACCAGTGTAATATTGGGAAGCAGAACGGGACTCCGGTTTATCTGTTCAATCGCAAATATCATCGCTTGTATGAAACGGAATTGGCGAAGTGCAAAACTGTAGGAGAGACTACACGTAAATTAGTGAACTGGTAAATTGTTTCATGCTTATCACGTGCAAAGAAAAAACATCTTTGGCATGCCATCCATACAGATTACTTCATTACAACAGTAGTTCCATATACCACAAGAGTGTGCAGAATAAAGCGTCAGTGTCGCAGAGAAAGTGTTAGTGAAGGTAAGTAAAAAGCCAGAAGTCGATAACAAGGTACTTATGAGGTCGTTCCATTTTATCATTCCAAAGAACCGTTGAGCAGTTTTATAACCACGGTGTAGGGAGGTGCCCTGGGCATGGTGATACTTGCTTTCACAACTTTGTGTCTTCATTCCGATTCGTGGATGGCAAAATAGAAGAGCGTATACCCGGGGTATGTGGGGTCTTACTACTGGCAGATTAGAACTGATGCACACCGACAGTTTATCTGCCATGTCCGTACTTTTCAAACAAACTCACTCGTCTGATACATTATGTAGGAAATTTATGGAGATAAAAGATTGGTAACAACACTCAAAAATGCATTCATTCTCGTCGAAATACAAGGAGTTAACACTTCATGCCGAAGATCCTCACCAAGGAAAAGAGAAAAGGGTATAAATCTAATATAACAATTTACAGTATTTTTTTCTGTTTTTATGCAAATTGCGGGTTTTTTTAGATGGATATGATTGCTTTTCGCAAGATAAAGGCACTTTGATTCGCGTCGACACGCTGTCCACACACACTCTGCTCCAGAGCAAAAGATGATCTGCTCAACTAACTCAGCGAGTCAAACAACTTCTGTGGAGGGAAGCGAACTGACGACGTTTGGGTTCGAACCCAAATGTGGCTTGTGTTCACTGCTCCTTTTGTAGCTACGATGCTCCCTTGACGCAGTTATATATTTTTGCATTTAGTTGGATTTTAAAAATATTTACGTATCTAAATGTATGCAACGTAAACGTTAATATCAATTAGATTATATTTTCTAGCATTTTTACCAATTCTCTCTGTTGTTAGGACAGCTTACACAGGCGCTTTAACACAGGGGTTTGCTTCCAAGTCTCTAAGAAAGTCAATGTTAACAAATCCAGTTAAAAGGCTTTGAGTTCTGGAGCTTCTGAACTCAGACTCTTTATCTGGACGCCGGCATCAAAACGGAGATGACCTTTCTGAGGTGACAACCCGAAAAGTATACAGTCTTTTCCCTCTAATAATGCTGCCAGACCTATTGATTTCCTCAAGTGTTGTATGATTTTCTCAAGCGTTTCGTGTCTGTTACGAATCATGTTTGTTATTTTTTTATTGGGAATATCAGTCATTAAACGGAAAGCATTATGTGCTCTCGGAAAAGGTACTCAAATTTAGAATAGGTTTCAACACTGACTACAGGTAATTGGTACTCACATCAGTCAGAAAGAAGGCATTTGAAAGCTTTGTCATGTAATTTCTCAAATATATAATTTAAAATTTTCTCGATCTGTTGCCGCTCGCCCACAGAACTAAAATGCCTGTAGATGACGCAGTTAAATCCTATCTTGACTGCCTACTGTAGCACCACGACTCTCGTGGTACATATGCCACGATACACTTTGTTGATTTCAGTTTAGTCTTGAATGCCATCGCTCATGGGTCTCCGCAAGAGGAGCACTCCAACCTTAACATACCAGGTGCAAATACAGGTGGATCACAACCATCCTCTCTGACAAGAGACACTACGGAAGTCTACGCAAAAAGTCTCCACGTCCCACTCAGTCCACACCGGTGAGCCACAGCAATGTGTAGCGTTCTCACCCCTTTCCTATTTTGGGGGGAAAACCAATGACTGTGTTTTGAATAATCTATCTGATACCTGAAGACGTTTGCGTATGACACCACTGCTCTAGGACTTATTACCAGGCATGAAGAATCCAAGCACCACGAGGAGGTAAATAAGTTAACGATCTGGTGCAATCACAACTTCTAGAAACTGAATGCTCACAAAACCACGATATACCTGTCGACAAGCAGAAATGTTTTTCCTCTGCACCAACTCATCACCCAGCAACTTTACAGTCGCCAGGGTTTCTACATTCAGGTTCCTGTACGTCATTATTTCGCTGGACCGTAGGTACGTACAAAATATCTCCTTCATTAATAAAATGCTTGGCAGAAAATATATGTCTTGCGGCAGTTGGTAAAATTCACTCCCGCCAGAACAAACCGGCGTAATTTTACTCTGTCAACATAGAGAACATCCTTCTTTTAGCCCATTAATGTCCAGCTTGGTGCAACATTCTCTCACAATTTATGACAACTGTAGCGAACTGTCAGGACAACAGAAGATGTCATTGGCTGCAGTATAACATCATTGTAGGACGTGTATGTATCCAGGACATGGACGTTGGCAGGAATATTTCCAAAATCTCCCTTCTGGAAGGCCATATAGAGCAATTAAAACAAAATGCCTCATTCTATTTTTAACTTTTCTTTCCGCAGGGTCAATCATTCTAGTTATCTCTATATAATACTCTGTCACTGCACTGTATACACCTGACACAAGCGTTTAGAATACTGTTTACTTTAGAAATAAATGCAAGTATTTATCTATTTATTCACATTTTATTACATGTCCGCACCTTAAACTCCAATTTTATTTTATATAATTCTTTGTTCTTAATAATAGTTGCAATGTTGTCTCTTATTTGCTGTGTGTCACGCCCTGACGAACATGCCACAACAAAGTCCCATTGCATGTAAATTTCTACAACAACAACCACAATCATTGTCAGTTGTGCATATACGTTGCCGGATCTGTTGGGGAATGTATAGGCTGGTAAGTGTGTTGAACCTATGATAAAGGTTTTAGGCACGTATGCATACTTGGCTGAATTCTGGCCTATAATGTGCAGACAGCGAGGAACAGGAACACCGACGGAAAAAGAACTGAATTCTATCACAGACAGTTTGATATGGGTATAGGTATATCTCCAACTAATAAACAGAATAGCAAAACAAGAAAGCGCTGAGAACTTTCAATATGTCTGTTGACATCTACCGACAGAAAATCAAGCTTAAACATTCAGGATGACAATCCTTCATCGGAACATAAAAAGAGAGGAAATCTGTTTTTTTAAGTTACAGAGACAGTGATAAACGCATCACTTATCTCGCTAAACTGATCTTTCACATTTCTTAGCTCTCGGTCCGCTTTCAAATGAAAGTTCTGGTTTCTCTGTACTGGAGTGGAGAGCAAAAATTCCGCCGACGTCGATGTCTACTTCCTTCAATAAACTGAACAAATCAAACATTTCCCTGCGTTTACATATCAGGCTGCTAGTTGACACTGTAACGGGAAACAATATCCCCCAAATCAGAACACAACCCATATCTGCTTTCGTACTCACTCTTGCTGACAAAGGGCTACGCAGTTTTATATTGGAGCTCATGCCTGGGCAAACAATGTTGTATTCCCTGATTGAAGAAGCTACGCTCAGGGGAGAATAAGTTGTCTTTTAAATCTAATTTCAGGCATAAACAAAGAAACGGAATTAACTCTCTCATGCTATGTGAAGCCTGAAAATCGTAAAACACGAATACGGCCTAGTTGATCTTTGGGAAAAAGGCAAATAACCGAATTGGTTATAGCCAATAACTAGTATAGTTTGCGATCTTGCATTACTTTCCCCAGTCCCACGGGTGACATGCTCTACCATCACCACTTTCTCATATCCTTTTAGAGTCAATCTATGTACAGATATTCCTGAACCTGGTGTCACTATATGTACAATCTATGTATTTTAGCTCTGTTATCCGTTTATTTCTATTTTATTTTTTTTATTATTGTGTTATGGATTTCATGTTGCTTCGGATACGGGGTAACGATTATTTTGTTCTCCTTTACACTTGTTGACTGGAGACATTGAACAATCTAAATTATGATTTGCTTTAACTGAATCGCTGACTTTGTGGGTTCAAGTACGTGTACCTCCTATCTAATTGTAACAGTGAAAAATGGGCATGCCGAGGGTACTGTGGGGCTTAATAGTGGACGTTGCCTTTCTAAGACATGCTCCCTTAAGATGTCCTGGGTGCTATGTAGGCTAGTACCCGAGATGAACCGACTAAATTCTGCATCTTCTTCTGGTCCTGTCGAGTAGCCCTCCCCATACCAAGCAGTGTTGCAGCCTGTCCGAATGCTCTCCACGGTACATCTGTAGAGGTTTTTCAGTGTTTCCGTTGACATACCAAATCTCATCAAACTCTTAATGAAGTAAAGTCGCTGTCGTGCATTCTTTATAGCTGCATCGAAATGTTGCGACCAGATATCTTACCACCTAGGAACTTGAAATTATTCACACTCTGCATTTCTGACCCATCTATCAGGATTGGCATGTGTTCCTTCGTCTTATCAATTCTGAAGTCCACAATCAGCTCTTTCATCTCACTGAGTGCAAGGTGGATGATGCAACATCGGTGTTTGTATTGTCCAGGTGGTCTAAGACCGAGGGAAGAGCCATTGAGATTGCATCTGCCGTTCACCTATTGTGGCGATAGGCAAATTGCAGTGGGTCCAGATTCTTGATCTGGCAGAATTTCAGTGTAGCCATGACTAACTTCTCAAAGAATTTCATCACTAAAGATCTGAGTGCCACTGGGCGATAGTCATTAAGGGAGCTCATATTATCTTCTTATGCACTGATATAATCAATGCATTCTTGAAGCAACTGCGAACATCCACTGAGTGCGGCAGGGATATTTATAGCTGCATTTACAATCTCCCTTTCAAAGTTGATGCCGCTTTGCCACACTTATGTAGATTCTGTGTCCGTCTCTTGAGTAAATACAGATGCAAAAAGGTGCCTCCCATCTGTTTTGGTTCCATACATGAATTACAATTCTGGTCTTCGAGAGGACAAATTTGTGTCCCTTGTAATCCTTTGGAGCTTAACATACCTGTAAAATCCTTTACAATTCTCCTTCATTTTGTCTGCAAGCGCAACTTCATGCCGCAGCAGTATTTTTTCTGTTAGTTGTTCTTTTCCATATCATATGCTCCATATGGAACACATTTGTATCAACCTTCTTATACCTGCTGTACTCTTTTTTATTCTCTTAACCAGGGCTTCAATATTTCCTGAAAACCAAGGTTACCTGCACTTGTTATCGTTCCCTTTTATTCTGTATTCATAAGATTTTTCTTTTGAATACCACCCACTACAAAGTATACGTGGCAGAAAGTTGCCTGTCCCAATCTATAATTGCTAGATCATTTTGATAACATAAAAATTGATGCAATCAAAATTTCGAATGGCAACCCATGGAACGGACCTTTTATTTTTGCATAATTATTTTTAAACTAATGAATTTAAAGTCCCTAGATACAAAGTGTTCCTCACCACAGGTATCTGTCACTTGCCCTATCTCATTACCTAACAGAAGATCCAACGTTTTGAGCTGTTAAGCAGCATCAGTTGCGACAACTGTGCCAAAGGCTTGAGGGAAAATCCATATACATACTATCCACTGAATCTACTTTGGATATACTGCCTATTGTCTATCCTTTGTCTGTCTTGGCCACAGAGCTGTTCCCCACAGACCTGTTAGGCATCGTGTACTGTATGCAGAAATCACATTTCCCATAATCAGCTGTAGGTAGTTTAGGTACTACTTGGCTTACTGTGCTCAGTTCTGTTCGCCTCACTATAGAAAGGAAGTGGAAAGCATAGAAGTGTGCAGAGGAGATTTAGAAGGATGCTGACTGGATTGGTGAGCATGCCTTACGAAAGCAGGTTTACTGAACTCGGCCTTTCTTCCTTGTGGTTGGTGCGACGGAGGATGAGAGGTGACCTGATACAGGTGTATAAGATGATGAGAGGCATTAATCGTGTGGATAGTCAAAGGCTTTTCCCAGGGCTGGAATGACTAGCACGCTCGGGTACAGTTTTAAGGTGTTTGGAAATCGGTACAGAGGAGATTTCAGGGATAAGTTTTTTTTTAATGGAGAGAGTGATGAGTCATGGAATAGGTTGTCGGAGACTGTGGTGGAGGCGGATATGATAAGGTATTTTAAGAGACTCCTGGACAGGTGCATTGAACTCAGAAATATAAATGGTTATGGGCAACCTTGTAGTTTCGCAGGTAAGAATGTTTGGCACAGATTTGTTGGCCGAACAGTCTGTATTGTGCTGTAGGTTTTCTATGTTGCTATCATCTCCACACGTCAGTGGACATTTTCACCGACCTCTTCGACCAAACCCGTCACATATGCTTCGGCTGCCGCCTCACCTCTAAACACTTATCACCCGCCAGCTCCTCCTCTAATCTTTCACCTCTTCAATCCAGCTATCTCCTCTCTGTCTTTCAATGCTGATGAAAGGTCTCCACATGAAAAGTCGAAGCTTCAGTTATTTGCACAGATTCTCCCTGAACCACTTCAGTTCCTCCAGTATTTTGATTGTTGCTTAGCACAGCACGCACCGCCAAGAAGTAAGTGCATGTAGGTCGACGTAATAAAGGAGGGGCAAAATGTGTGTCAGCCCTAGTAAAGAATAGATCCGATCGCAATTCGCATTTGAGAATGAGAAGCATAACTCACATGTATCAGTATCGCAGTGGAATAAAGGGAATTGCAGAGTCATGAGAGAGGAGCTTGGGAGATGGGAGATGGATACAGGCAGGCATGACGGGAGAGCAGAGATGGATGAAGTTTCTGGGAAGAGTTCACAACCAGCAGGATAGATAGGTCCCACTGAGAATGAGGTTCTGCAAGGGCAGCGGTAGGCAAACGTGGCAGAAAAAGGAAGTTAAGGACTTCATGAAAGCTAAGGAAAGGAGATATTAGACAGCAAAAGTGAGCGGAAGTCGGATCATTGGGAAGCTTCTAAAATCCAACAAAATCAACTAAAACAGCTATAAGAAGGCAAAAGAGTAACTATGACGGCGGACTATCCAATAGTATAAAGCAGTACACCAAGAGGTTTTCTTTCATTTATATAAAGAGAAAAAAGGCAGGTGCCAGTTGATATTGGGCCAATGAAAAGTGATGCTAGCGAGGTAGTAATACCGGACAAGAAAAGGGCAGATGAACATGAAAACTTTGCATATGCATTCGCTGTGGAAGACACTTCCGGTATGCTAGAGTTCAGTGACTGCAAGCATTTAGAAGTAAGTATCATTGCTATTAAAAAAAAACAAAAGGTGCTCGGCAAGCTGAAAATATCTTAAATCACCTGAACTAGATGGTTGTCATCTCAAACTCCTGCGAGAAGTTGCTGAAGAGATAATGGTTGCATTTGTTATGATATTTCAAGAATCACTTGATTCTGGCACAATCCCAGAGGACCAGAAGATTGCAAATGTCACTCCACCCTTTAACCATTGGCATAGTGTTCGAGTCAGATTTGACCCATTTTGACATTTCGCAGCAGTAAAAACACAATTATTGCCATTTTTAGCCGAAAATTGATGACTTTTATGAAAGTGACCAACAGTGCTTTTTTTTAAAATTAAACCTTAAATACAAATTTATAAATTCTTGTACATTGAGGCTGTTCCGGGTCAAATATGACCCGTATCGAGTGAAATGTGTTTTGGATCTCTGAAATATTAATTAAGAATTAATCACCCACTTATTAATGTCAGATAGACTATTTATACATTCTAATTAGATCTGTGGTTCAAACTTTGGTATAGACACTTGTTATGAAGGGATTCTTGGACAGGATCAAAATTGATCCGGACCATACTGTGAAGGTATAGGATATGAACAGGTTGCCTGGTTAAGAAGGCCGTCTATTATTAAGGATGCGGTTCTGAGTTACTTGAACACTAATGATAAAATAAGTCAAAGTCATCTGGGTCTCTTTTAAACGAAATCTTGCCTAACAAATCTGTTAGATTTCTTTATGAAATTAACAAGTAGCATGGACAAAGGAGATACAGTGAATGTCATGTACTTGGATTTTTAGAAGGCGCTGGATAATGTTCCACACATGAGTCTGCCTACTAGAATAACATCCTATGGCGTTACAGGGAAGGTAACAGCATGGATAGCGGAATGACTGACACGCAGGATGCAGAGAGTAGGAATAAAGTAGTTTTTTTCTGGTTGGTTAGTAGCGTTGATTAGTAGTGTTCCTCCGGGATCAGAGTTGGACCGCTGCTTTTCAATTTGTTTATCAGTAATTTTGGCTGATAGAATTAACGGCTCTTTGGCCAAGTTTGCGGAAGATACGAAGATGGGTGGAATGGCTGAGGAAGCAATGTGATTGTAACAGGACTTGGACAAATTAGAAAAAATGTGCAAAACGTAGACCATGAAATACAGTGTTGAAAAATGTATGATAATATATTCTGTCAAAAGGAACAATTCTGCGGACGGTTATCGAATCTGTGTACAGTTTAGCTGATGTACAGGAGCCCACAATTAAGGATACGGGATGCATTAGGCAATCCCAGTGTATATGCATGTGGAAGTCTGTCTCGGCTGGTTGAGCTGTTTAGTACCAGGAATGATGTTGAAGAGACAGTAAAGGGACTGATGTTACATTTCTTGTTGTTAAATGGGGAAAGCGCCGCGTGAGGAAACTGGTGCGTGCTAATGGATGAGCGCACCATGGAGGGAGTGACCCCTGAAGAAAGCAGAGCGGTGTGCGAAAGGAAGATATGACTGCTTCTGGAATCACGCTGTGGCTGTCAAAAGCTGCAAAGAATGTTATGCAGATTGTACAGTCTGTTGGAACGTAGATGAGAACACGAGGAAATATATTACTGTTCTACCTGGGGAATGAACAATGAGATAAGAGCAGAAGCACTAGAAGTAGATTTGTGCTGAGATCAGCATCAATGCCAGTCAGCATCAATACGCTGTTTTCCGAAAAAAAAACAAGTGATATCTCTGTTCTCCTAGAGTAGATGGATCCATCTCAAGAACAGCTGTGTAGAGGTGTAGAAACTGAAAACAGGAATGGCGTCCATAGGAGCAACTGTATGTAACAAATGTAGATGTGGATGTCAGCGGGTGTGCAGTCACTGTTGGTGGATAATTAATCGGGGAAAATGGACACAGGAAGATCAGAAGCAAAAGAGATTCTTCAGATGCTGGTCGTAGGTGAGCAGCAGGTGAACGGAAGGGGCAAGTGGATTCGACGGAGAGATCAGAAAAGGTGGGGAGAGGAGTCGGAGATGGATCCATTAATTTGATGGGTGAGCTGGAAGTTAATAGCAAAGCTGATGAAAATTCACTACTTGGTTGCAGGCGTAGAAAGCAACCAACGACTTCCAAAATGGAATTATTAGCTGGGTTGTGTCGCATAGTTTTGGAACATGTACTTCTCCACGTAGCTGTCGAAAAGACAAGCACAAGTGGTTCCATGCAAGTACGTGTGGCTAAGTACGTGTAAAAAGTAGAAGGAGTCGAAATAAGAGGTGATAAGTTGTTGAGGGTTAGTATAAGTTCTGTATGATGGAGGAGTGAGTTGCTGGAGGAAAACAGCTTGTATCTGCATCCTACAAAGATGCGGACAATCATGGGGCTTTTATTGTGTGATGATTTGAACTACAGAAGGACGGGACTTCAATACTGAAATTAAACAGTGGGGTTCTCAGGAATTGACACTTGTCGATGTAATGGAAATTTTGTGAAATTTCCTGCATGAAGGTGGGAAGAACCTTCTCTTTGAGGTAAAGAGAAAATGATTATAAGGAATCAGTAAATGAGGAAATTGTTTCAGTATGGCAGGTACAGGAATAAGCAATCAGCGTATCGGGGTACACTTGTATGATAGGACTTATAAACAGACGATGGGACTGGAAAGAATTGAAGAATTTCGACGGGAGCTTATGGATGGGAGCTATCCAGTAGTGTTGAAATCTGTAATGATAAAGGATACATTGTCCTGGTATGCCTGGGTGGGGTCCCAATGCAGGGTAGATTTGTAGAGGTCTCCTAAAGCTATCATCTAGTATCTATGACGCAAATGTCAGTGGCCCATAATGCATCATTGCCCTACTCTTCATGTATTATGGTGAGTTTGTGTTGCTGTGAAGAGAATGGAGAGCAATGTGTTCAGAGACGTTAATGTTTGGGTTGGCGTGAAATAATGCCTGGTTATCCGAGTATGGGAAGATTACTGTGCTAATTATCATGGTGGATGACTCCTACACCAGGCGGACAAGTTATATCAAGGGATTTACTGAACCGTCTGTCAGGGTGGTTGAAAATGACGATTTTATAATTATGCCAATCTTTGCATGACCTGTTCAGGTCCGTGGTTCAACTTTTTCATCTCCAGTATCAGTTTCTGTCCATTCTGTTTTGACCATATTTAACCATATGACCATATAACAATTACAGCACGGAAACAGGCCATCTCGGCCCTCTGGTCCGTGCCGAACGCTTACGCTCACATAGTCCCACTGTCCTGCACTCAGCCCATTACCCTCCATTCCTTTCCAGTCCATATACCTATCCAATTTTGCTTTAAATGACAATACCGAACCTGCCTCTACCACTTCTATTAGAAGCTCATTCCACATAGCTACCACTCTCTGAGTAAAGAATTTCGCCTTCATGTTACCCTTAAACTTTTGCCCCCTAAGTCTCAACTCATGTCCTGTAGTTTGAATCTCCCTCCTCCCAATGGAAAAAAGCCTATCCACGGCAAATCTATCTATACCCCTCATAATTTTAAATACCTCTATCAAGTCCTCCCTCAACCTTCTACGCTCCAAAGAGTAAAGACCGGTTTGCAGGTTTATACGCATTCCATTTTGGAACGGGAAATTGCATTTTAGCTGTCTGTTACTGGCCGTCTGTGTACAGGAGTCAAATATTCGCCCGTTTCGTCAAATACTGAAACCCAAAGCAACACGCAGAAAACGACAAAAGTACTCAGCAGGTAAGGAAGTATCTATGGAAATACGAAATACGGGTAGTCGATATTTCGAGCCGATACCTTTCACGAGAACCGGAAAGACAGAGTAAAAGTCAGAGTATGAAGATGGAGTGAGAAGAGGAAAGCATGAATCTTTAAGGATTACTCCCACCACCACGCCCCCAACTTGATAGTGAGATTTTCCCTCTCTATTTCTTGCACTCATGAAAGGTTTCAGCCCGGAACATCGACTATTTACTCCTTTCCATCTATGTTGCCTCACATGTTGAGATCTTCCAGCATTGGCTTTTGTTGCTCTTCGCCCGTTTTGCTCTTTTCTCATCAATCTGCCAATCTTACACAGTATTTGCTCAAACTCCAAACTGCGGTCTGGTAGCTTTGGAACAATTTTAAGTTATTATGTAATGATAAGTAAACAGAATCAAGGTGCCAAGATATTATATGCAGATAAAAAAAATAAATTCAACAAAACATTAAATCACCATTAAATCATTCGGCACAACATTGATGGCCGAAGGACCTTTTCCCGTGCTGTATTGTTCAGGTTTATGTGTATTGACATTTTAATACACATTGTACTGTCTAGGTAACCAACTCTATATCCAGAACTTTTCACAACTGAAAGATATCCTGAATTTCTAAAGATCATTGCATACTTTTTTTGCCACATTCTGGTTATTTTCTTTCAAAGCCTGCTGCCAGATATGTCTGGAAACCAAGCAGTCATAATGAATGTTGACCCTCCATTGAAGACAAAGTACTTAAATTATCTGGAATGTGCAAAGATAATTTCGGCTTCCGAATCAATCCGGAACCCAGGCTCGAATCGTTCTGAATAAGTTTTACTTCAATGTCTGTTAATTACTGCAAGAGGTATTTCCTATTTCTTGCACCAAATCCATTGTTAAACCAAATGTGACAGCGTCCTGGCATGCAAGTAACTGTAGGTAGATGTACTGCACACATTGGAATCCGGACGGACAAATAAGGTGACGGGCGATGTCAACAGATCAGACAGGATTTATTAAAGCAAATGCACAGTCGGCTTTTCGGGTCGAAACTTTTGATCTGGACTGGCAACGCCAAGTCCCCTCTTCAAAACTGTCGTTTGATGGATCCACCGAAGATGAATGGTCTGCACCCGAAACCTGGTTTATACATTGATCTCCACGGATCCAGTCTCCAGCATCTCTTTCGTCACGCCAGGTAATGTGCTGCCTTGCAACACGGTTGAATACCGACATCTGATGCTGTTGATGTTGAGTATTCAGGGTCTCCCTGTGGCTGCACTACGGTACCCTCCGTCCTAATCATATGCCGTAGGGGAAATGTGAATACATTGTAATGGAAACAGGAAAAACAAAACTATTTCACAGCCAGCAAATAAGAGCACTAGGTGTTGTAACAGGAGCCGCTTTCTAGATGCTGACAGTAAAACAATCTTCTTTACCATGGGAACTTTGAAACGACCTATTGACGTCGCAACCGCATGGGACAGCGAAGACCCTGATTCCGCCACGATGGCAGGGACCAATGAGCGCGGGGTGCAGGACTCCGGCTGGAATGTTGGGTCCAGTCCGTTGATAAGTTCGAAAGCCGCTTTCACGGAGAAGCGAGGTAGATCGCATGAATAATAAATCCTGTAGCCAAGTGTAATATTTGGAAGCAGAACGGGACTCCTGTTTATCTCTTCAATCGCAAATATCATCGCCTGAATGAAGCGGAATTCTCGAAATTCAAAACTGTAGGACAAGGATGCATGGTAAATCAATGAACTGGGAAGCTGGATTATTATTGCTACATTTGCAGATCGGTGCGTTCTAGGCATGTGATTACGCGTTAAGTTGGGATGCATTGTCTGTGATGTTCAGAGTCAATTTCAATGCACTAAGTTTCGGCATAGAACCTGTGCGTGAGTCTTGGGTTCCATGCTTTAAGTCTTTATTATATATCATAACCGAGTGGGAAGAAAGGAGAATATATGGAAATTTTTCGGGTCGTTAATACCGAGGTTGGGAGGACAGATTAGATTATTAGCAGGTTAAGTCCAGTGCACACAAATCATTACTCTGCATTGCTTCCCTGATGAATAATATAAGAGGATTTGTGGAAGTTAAAGATTGATAAGTACTCGGTATCAGCAATTAATAACACAGTCATTATGAACTAAAAGAGAAAGAGTTAAGGCTACAGTTCGAAGAACATTTAGCATGAAAAGGAAAAAAGAAACAAATTAATTTTAATTTCCCCCTTTTGAGCATTTATACTATTATTTCAATTCTTAACATTGCTGGATTGGTATTATTTGTTTTCAGGACGGAAGTGCGCTTCGATTGACTACACCTCGATGTCCAAAGACAATACTGATTTGGAGCCTCAGGAACTCAGCGAGTCATGCAGCATCTGTGGAGGGTGGAGGGCAGTGGACAGCCGACGTTCGGGGTAGCATCCTTTAAATGACAATTGTGACATTTGTGCTCTGGCAAATAGATTTGAAATTGCCATTTGCCGGATTCAAAACTGGTTTGCTTAAACTAATTTCTGCCAGGCAAATGTGATAACATTTTCTGATAATGGCATCTAATTTTAAGATAACACCAAAGAGTTAATCAGCACAGAGTTTCTTTTCCAAGACTCCAAAACAGCAAATATTCTGAAATACAGTCAAAAACCTTTCAGCTGAGGTGATGCTGAGCTGAAACCTTTCTTTCAGAACCTGATCGTTTAGTGGAATTCATTTGCAAAAAAAAACTGAACTGAAACTACACATGGTTCAATATTGTTAAAGCAATTTGCATTGGGGATAGACCTATTCTATCATTTAAACTGTCAGAAGTTGAGCTAGATTTCTCTAGTAATGTATAACCATGTAACCATATAACAATTACAGCACGGAAACAGACCATCACGGCCCTTCTAGTCCGCGCCGATCGCTTAATGCGAAGTTGCTTTGCAGAACCGTTGTTCACAGACAGAATAGAATGTGCAAATGCTGATAATCTGGAGCAACAACTACGCACACGAACATAGACACTGAATGCTCAAAACCGTATCAGGTAACGCTGCCATCAGGAAAGATCGCAGCCCGAATTCTCGGCTGTTTATTTCCTACCGTAGGTGGTGCCACAACTGGTGAGATCCTCCAGAATTTTGTGTGTGTTGCTCAGTGTTTTTTTTTTTTGCTAATTACCTTTGAGAATGCAAGTGACTAATGAGAATGTAATGACGCGATTTATTAAAACGCGCCCAGAATTTCAAAGAGAACATGAATTGTTAGAATAAATGTCAAGGGCCACCAGTATCTGTTATGGATATCTATTTCTGTATTCTTATCTTATCGTAACGAAAAACATAACTTTTGCCAGTATTGATGGGATTTATGAGAGGAGGGTTGAATGCATGATAGGTTTCTTGAATTCTGACCGATAATTTTATAAGCATCGGGCAGCTGACGCACACAGTGAAATTAACTTTGATTCCATCACAGGCAATGTTACATCTGCAACAAATGGTGCGGTCTGCAACTAATAAATTCAATCACAATATCAGAAAATACTGGAAACACTCAGAAGATCACGCAATATCTGCGGACACAGAATCAACGTTGAAATTAAAGAGCGAACACCGTTCACTGAAACAGAACGAAAAAAATCCATTTTGTTTTAAATTACAGAGAGTGACAAACACATTTCTTGCCACTCTAAACTGACCTTTCAGATTTCACAATTCTCGGTTTGGAAGTTCCGAGTTCTCTGTAGTGGAACGCAGAACAAAGATTCCGCCGATGGTAATAACTCCTTCCTTCGATCAACTAAACAAATCAAGCATTTCTCTGTGTTGACATATCAGATTACCAGCCAACAATAACCTCCAAATCATCACACAGCACATACTTCCTTTCCTAATGACTGTTGCTGACAAAGGACAACGCAGTTTTATATTGGAGTTCATGCCTGGACAAACAATGTTGCTTCTCCTGATTAAAGACATGATGTTCCGGAAGGAATAAGTGTGCCTTTTAATCTACTCTGAGACATAAACAAGGAAAGACAATTCGCCGTGTCATGCTATACAAGTAAAACAGGAATATAGCCAAGCTCCTTTTTTAAGGAAAAAGAAAATAACTGAATCAGTTATAGCAAGTGGCTGGTATTTATTGTGTTCAGAAACATTTCATCTCTTGCATTCCTTTCCCCGATCTGATGGATGAAAACATTGTATCTTGAAAAGCAATGACTTGTGTTAATTAAAGCAAATCATTTGCTGAGCCAATCAGAAGTCCAGACGTTGCCAAAAATAACATTTTATTCCAATGAATTGCACTGGCTAGCATTGAAACAGAGAAACTTTGTGAACCGATTTACCTTAATTATGTTTTTCTTGCTGGATTATACGAAATTATATACAATATATTAAAGTGTTCAACGGAATAATTTACCGTCATGCTCAACAAATTACACATAGTCTGCGACACGTTGTCGCCTCGATTTATCACTTTCCCTCCTCTGTCGCTATTTCCCCACTGCCCTCCTCCAAATTCTTAACAATTGTCCTGCCCTTCATCATCAAAGACACTCGTGGGCGAAGTGTGGAATCACTTCAATCCCTCCCATCCAGAAATCTTGTGTGAATCAAGAGGTTCGCAATGTGCTGAGTGCTAAATCGGCGACGTTCTGGAATGGCGAACTATGAAAATAAAAGAGGTCCAAGTTTTACCTCAGGAAAACCATCTCCCGTGCAATGTTGCAAATACAGACTAAACCTGATTCACACAAGGATTCTCAACAGCTGTGACAGTGCTTGAATGTCATTAGCTCGCTCAAATCAAAACGAAGCAACAGAAGTGACAGCAATGTTTCACTCAATGCCTTTTATGGTCAACTCTAATTGCCGGAACATGAAGGCACCTTAACGAACCCCAACAGCCCCAGATGACCTCATCATGGAACGAGACAGGACAGGTGACAGAAATGTGTGTAGATTAACAATCTCAGTCTCGTAAGATTGGAAAGCAAATAGCTGAAAGTGGCAAATGTAACAGAGACAACTGTACAGTGTTGCACCTTTGAAGGGATAGATCAGTGTCGGACACATACAGAGAACGGTCGGGCACTGCAGAGTAGGGTGTGGGGATGTTTATCCAGAATTCGTGAGAAGTGGCTTCATGGGTAGATAGGCTTCCAAAAATAGTTTCACCAAATTGGCTTTCATAAATTAAACTACTGAAAACAAGAGTTGAGATTCTATCTTGAAGTTGTATGAGACCTAATTTGAGTTCAGTGCGCTGTTTAAATCGCCTACATCGATGCGAGTCCCAGGTTTTTCACAGAGACGTGTGTTCCTGGAATGTGCTGCCTGGAATGGTAGTGTGCGTAATTTCTGATCGACATTGAGATAAGCAGATACATGTTAGGAAAATGGAAAGATTTGGACATTGTGTACTCATAAGGGATTAGTTTAGCTGGTCCTTTGATTACTAATTATTTTTCTGCACAACTTTGCGGGAAGAAGGAGCTGTATCCCATTCTATATTTGTCTATGCTCTGTGTATGAGAGGCAATCAGCAAATGTGAGACAGGGCAGTGCAAATAGCGCCAGAAGTTGTGAGCTGAAACTGGGTTTGACATAGGGATGAAACAGGTGGAATATGACAGGCGAAGATTGTGGAACATGCAATCCTGTGAGGGAGGTGGAGAGGACAGATGTGAGCGGGGCGTGGATGTGGGGAAAGGGAATTAGTGGGGCGAATGTTTGGGTGATGGACAGGTGGAAACGGTGAAGCAGGGGAAAAGACATTAATGTAGGGGATGGTGTAGATCAGGAGGAGAGAGAAGAGACAGAGAGCTCAGCTGGACAACTTAATGTTAATAAAATATATATGAAACAACAACTTGTTATGAAATATAAGCTGATGTTTCTTGTATTTACCCTAATCTTGTCGGTGGAAGAGAACGAGCACAGACATACAGTTATGGTAATCAGAGTTTTGAAATGACAAGCAATCACGCCTGTCATTTAATTGGGGTAGGGGGAAATATGATGCTATTAGGAAGGAACTTGGGTGGATAAATGGAAGTAGATGTTCTCAGGGAAATTCTGGCAGAAATGTGATAAAAGTTCAGGTACAAAGGACCATGGTGTAGAAATTATATAGAAAATCTATTTAAGAAGGGAAATAAAGCTTGCAAAAGGTTCAAAAATCTAGGTAATGTTAGAGCTCCAGAACATTACAAAGTTGCTAGGAAGGACCTTACGAATGGAACTAGGAGAGCCACAAAGGATCTTGAGAAGGCCTTGGTGAACAGGATTAAGGAAACGCCCAAGGCATTCTACAAGCATGTGAAGAGCAAGAGGATGAGCAACATAAGAGTAGGCCCAATCAGTTGCAATAGCGGAAACTTGCCAATGGAGTTGGAGGAAGTAGTGAAGTAGTGTAGGTACTTCATATATATATATATTGCTTCAGTATTCACAGGTGGAAAAAAAAAATTGGGAATTGTGCGAATGACCTACAGCGGGCTGAAACGCCCCAGGCAGAGGCATATTAAGAAGAAGCATATGCTGGAGATTTTGAAAGAATTAACTTCGATAAATCACCAGGACAAGATATGATATGGCTCATGTAACTGACGGAAGTGATGGAGGAGATAGCTGAAACTCTTGTAATGATATTTGCATCATCAATAGAGACGGGAAAAATACGGGATGATTGGAGGGTTGCAAATGTTGTTCACTTTCACAGGAAATGGCGTAGAGATAACTAGGAGATTATCGAGTAGTAAGTCGGACTTCAATTTTTCAAGCAGGTTGTTAGAGAAGATCCTGAGATTCAGGATTTCTGAGCATTTGGAGTGTCATAACCTGATTAGGGATAGTTAGAATGGCGTTATCAAGGTCAGGTCGTGCCATTAGAGCCTGATTGATTAATTTGAGGATGTAATAAAACACATTGATAGATGTAGCGCAATGAATGTACTGTATATGGATTTCAGTAAGGCATTTGATGAGATTTCCTTTGCCAGGCTTATTCAAAAAGTAAGGCGGCATGAGATCCAAGGAGATCTTGATTTGTGGATGCAGACCTGGCCTTCCCATAGAAGGCAAAGAGTGGTTGGCAGGTAGTTCGTATTCTCCATGGAGGTCGGTGACCAGAGGTGTTCCCCAGGGATCTGCTCTCGGATCCATTCTTTTGTGATTTTTATAAATAATCTGGATGAAGAGATAGAAGGGTTGGTTAGCATGTTTGCTGATGACAAATGTTTGGCGGTGTTGGGGTGTTCTGGAAGGTTGTTAGAGGTAACCACGGGACGCGGATGGGATGCAGAACTGGGCGGAGAAGTAGCAGATGGACTTTCACACAGGTAAGTGTGAAGTGGCTCAGTTTGTTAGGTCCAATTTCAAGACAGTATATGCTATAAATGGTAAGACTCTTGGCAGTGTGGAGCAATTGGGAGATCTCGGGGTCCATGTCAATAGGGCAATCAAAACTGCTGCGCAACTTGACAGTGTTTTTAAGAAAGCGTATGTTTTTTTTTTCGCATTCATCAACCGTGAGATTGAACTCAAGAGCCGCGAGGTGATATTACAGCTATTTTAGAACTTTGTCAGACCTCACATCGAGTACTGTCTTCATTTTGGTCAACCTACTACAAAAAGGATCTTGTTACTCTGGAGAGCTGCAGAGGAGATTTAGAGGGATGCCTGGTTTAGAGAGTGTGTGCAATGAGAAAACCTTTTGTGTACCTGGCCTTTTCTCCTTGCAGCAACGGAGGATGAGAGGTAACCTGATTGAGGTATATAAGATGATCAGGAACACTGATCGTATGGATAGTCAGAGGCATTTTCCCAGGGCTTAAATGGTTAACAACAGGGGCATAGCTTTAAGGTTTTTGGAAATAGGTACAGAGCGGATGTCAGGGTTAGATTATTCACAAACGGAGTGATGAGTACGTGGAATGCACTGCCGTTTTGTTGTGAAGATAGCGGATAGAATAGGATCTTTTAAGAGCCTCTTAGATGGGCACACGGACCTTAGAGAAATAGAGAGCTATGCGCTAGGGAAATCATAAGCTATTTCTATAGCAGATTACATGGTCAGTATAACGTTGTGTGTTAAAGGACCTATAGCGTGCTGTAAAATTCTATGCTATGAAAGTTTTGCCAGCTCATTGAGCTGATCACACGAGGAGGAAACATACTCGACGACTGATACTGCCACTTCGGCAGCACCTACAAAACACTTCTCCTGCCTTCTTGTGGAGTGTCTGACCATTCTTCCAACTCTGCTGCCGGCGTAGAGCCAGATACCGAAACGTGAAACTGACATAGTGAAAAACACATAACGCGAGACCAACTACTCAGACTCAATATTACAAGACTGGTTTAATTGCGTCACCTGCGAGGTATTTCGAGCTGAGAACGTCTCGAAATACTTGGAAGAGGTCACAAGCTTCATTTGGTAGTCCATTAAAGGCATTGTTCCGCAAATTTCTGTATGAACTACCCAAACTAGGAGCCATGGATAAATAGTTAAATGTGTGTTGCTCTAAGTGTGAGGGTAATTCCCTCCGCCTCCGGAGACCAACAGGAACTCAAGAGATACCATTCTATTACTCCGCTACTTAACAAAGCTGGCAAGCAGAAAAAAAAGTAAACTATAGACCAGTTAGCCTGACATCAGAAGTTAGGAAGTTGTTGGATTTGATTATTATGGATGAGATTATTGAGTACCTAGGGATACATGACAAGACAGGCCAAGTCCAGCATGAGTTGTTGAAAGGAAAATCCTGCCTGGGTAACCAACTGCAGTTTTTTTGAGGAAATCATAAGCAGGATAGACAAAGGAGATGCATTAGATGTGCTGTATTTGGATTTTCAGAAGGCCTTTCTCAAGGTGACACACATGAAACTACTTAGCAACATAAGATCCTATGGAATTACAGGGGATTACTAGCATCGTAGCACATTGGCTGCTCGACTGAAAACAGGAAGGGCTGTGGAAAGTTCTTGGACATTTGGATTAAGGCTTTTTATATCTACATCACCAGCAAGAGGGTAAGAGTCCATAACGTGTATTTTTCCCCCACGGTAGAATACCAGAAGGTGTAAATTCCTTATGAGAGGGAGTAGTTTCAAAGGGGATGTGAAAGATAAGTTTTTCAACTCCGTAAGTGGGAACTGCCTGGAGTACGCTGCTGATAGCGGAGGTAAAACTGTTAGAGCCATTTAACACGTACAACACGCTGGAGGAACTCAGCAGGTCGGGCAACTTCCGTAGAAAAGAGCAGACAACGTTTCGGGCCGAGACCCTTCATCAGGACAGACGAAGGAGGGGGAAGGGGCCCTATATAGAAGGTGACAGGAGGGTGGGAAGGAGAAGGCTGGTAGGTGCCAGGTGAAAAACCAATCAGAGGAAAGATCAAAGGGTGGGTCAGGGAGGGAATAGGCAAGAAAGGTGAAGAAGGAATATATGGGGAAAGCACAGTGTACTTACATCAAGAATTCAGAAAGTCTACCAAACAAAGCTCAACAGTAAAAATATAACAAAGGCATTCAGACCTTTCTCTGTACTTATTTAAACGTAGTCTTCTGAGACCTATCTGGAAATTTTACAAGACATATAAGAAAGGAAATGGCAAATTACAAAGACAAATTACAGACACTCAAATGCGCTAAGATAATCTCTTCCTCGGACAGAAGTGGGTAAAGGAATGACAGATATTAAAATCTACACAACCGCCAGATAACGTTTCCGAAACTCTATTTTCATAAATGGAAACAGAATTCCGCACTGTCCGTGAGCATATTAATTTCTGATGTATACAACATTAACCTTAATTGCGAGCATAACTCAGAAGAAAAAGAGAAATTATACTCATCGAACACAATGTTACCCACTGGAAATGCATGACCATCCATGGAAGACATCCACGCAAACTGAGCAAACCAATTGTCGGTAAGGAGGCGTCCGACATCTGGCACAAATTTGGAGACCTCTTCCCAGAAATGAAGCGCTCCTTGTTGCAATAGAGGACCAGGTGGTTAACACAAAAATTATCAAAATACATAACAAATAGCCAACAAATTTAAGGAAATTCATGCAGAAAATGCCAAGCAAACCAGAAACAAACCAATCCAGTACAGGATCCTGCAGCTATTTCACACAATCCGATAACGTACATCGGCACAATCAATTGACAAATATCAGTCAGCAACATTTTGCTTTAAAATACAAAGTTATAAAGGAAACCATACCTTACTACAAATGCAAACCTAATCCAGTTTTAGTGCTGGACTCCCACAAAATTATATTATAATTGGTCCGTTATTACAGATAGAACAATTAATAATAACTGTCTGATATAATAATACCGAATAAACAGGCAAGACGTACTTACTTAAAAGATATAGCCATCTCAAACACACATATCTTACATAAATTAGCAAGTGAAAAACACTAGAAATGTGATGAATTTAAAGAGGAAATTGATAGACTTTGGAACATGAACTGCGTATACGTTGTCCAATAGGTAAGAACTCCAAATGTAATCATTCCAAAGACACTACACGATAGCATTACACGATTATGGCCACTCAAAGTATGCATGTGAATCTTTAAAAGGTGACAATACGAAGCAGCACTAGAATAGTCTAAAATATCCTAGCAATTGAGAAATGACCAAGAGTCAAGAGTCTAATTGTTGAAATCCTCCTGAACTTTTTGGTTACGTCCTCAGGCTCTTGTACCTCCCATAAAGGGTGGGGGAAGGTTGTCATAATTGTTGATACATGGAACATGCTATCAGGTATAGTCATTTAGGAGCATTAGAAATGTTTATACAGTTTTTTTCCGGTGACGTCATGGTCGAGAATGGCTGCTGAAGTCACTAGCTCCTCCGGAAAAACGCGTATTAAGCCCCGTTAACCCATCAAATATAATATTTTTCGAAAAATATTTGAAATGAAAAGAGGGGCAAGAATGGGGAAAAAGAATTGAAATTAAAAAAGCGACACTGCGGAGCCTGAGACCGAGAGCAGTGCAGCGAGCGGCTCTTTTACCCGACTGTTTGCTAGCGAGGCGGTCGCTGGGCCTCGTTCCGGCGAAGCGGCGAATTTATTCGAAATCCTGAAAGAGGTAAGGTTAGTTCCGAAAAGAAATAGAGCAGCAGCTCCGTGATGATAAGTCAGAGCTCGCGAGCGTCAATCAAACAATAGCGGTGGCAGAGACTCGAATGGAGAAGGTGGAAGATCGTGTACAAAACGTGGAACGGATACTGAGTAAAACAATGAAAATATTACATCACCAAGAAGGTAAACTGCTTGACCTGGAGGGAAGATCACGGTGGAAATATATCGGAAACTGCAACGTTCTCGAAGGAGCGAGCGGAGGGCTCGTCTATGATGGAGTTTGACGGAAAGTTATTGCGGGACGCGCTGGATATTCCCTCGGCTATGGAGCCGGAAGTCGAAAGAGCCCATCGTGCGCTCGTCGCGAAACATACCTGGGGTAAAAAAAAACTACCCCGGGGTAGAAGCCACGCTCAATAATAATTAAATTCCTTCGGTACAACACCAAGGCAGAGATTCTACGAAGGGCCTGGGGTAAGAAGAGAGTGTTTTTAGACGATAAATTAATATGTTTCGACCAAGATTTCCCGCCCCCCATCTCCCTCCCCCCGCGGTCCTGCAGAAACAAAAATAATACTCTTGTAGTAAAGCGAGTACTAAAGCAAAACAAGATTAGATTACAAACTCCGTACCCCGCTAAACTTCGAGTGTTTTATGACAACGAGACGCGGTTGACATGAAGACATGGCCAGAGGGTTGCCTGTCAGAATGACCAAAACGAGCGAAAGACTAGCTGAAAAATTATCCCGCTCCACTTGGGAAATAGTGCGAGAATCGAGAAGGCAGAAGACGGGAGGAGGCCGAGAGAAATATATCAGGAAGAGACCAGGAGTTTCCCAAAGATAGTCCTCTCCCGCTTCGGAAGAGCCATAACGTTTGGCTAACTTTAAAAATGTTGAGAAGCTAAACGAAAGCAAAAGTACACGGCGATATACCTATTTCGAGAAATACTTATTATAATGTGGATTTTATACTATTTAATTGTTATTCTTTCTTCGCTCACTTACTCCTTTTTCCTCACCAAAATGAGAATATATATGTGTGTGTGTGTGTGTGTGTGTGTGTGTGTGTGTGTGTGTGTATGTGTGTGTGGGTGTGTGTGGGTGTGTGGGTGTGTCTATATATATAGGATGAGTACACAGGGAAATTTTCCTGTGTAATGGATTTGTTCACTGAATTTTATGAATAGACTGGGCTTCTGTAATCTGTTTTTCTCATATAATCAGGACATAGGAGAGCAGTTGCTATTCTTATATTAAGAAAGCTAAATTTTGAAAACGTATTCCAAATAGGAGATAAAAAGGGCAAATATATTCTGGTAAGGGGGATTATAGAAGGAAATTTAGTTACTCTATAGAATATATACGCACCCCCGGGAAGTGATATTGGTTTCATTCAGAAAATTACTGATAATATGGTAACGGAAACAGAAGGTCTCCTGATATGTGGGGGAGACTTAAATTTACAATTACAACCAAACTTAGACTCTTCCAATAGAAAAACCGATGAAACTAAATCTTTATATAAGAAAGTTTATACAGTTATTGAGGAAGTTGGTTCAATTGATATATGGAGGGACCCTTTCCCCAGCAGAAGGGATTACACTCATTATTCTGCTTTCCATTCTGTACATACAAGAATAGACTATTTCATAACATTTGGTAAAGACAAAAACAAAATAAACACCTGTGGAATTGGGACAATAGATGTAAGTGACCATGCACCTATGTATTTATCTGTTGATTTTGACCTACAACTAAAGAATACTATTTGGAAACTAAATTTAAATCCACACAATGATCCGTACTTTAAGGAACAAATTAAGAAAATAAATTGGTCTCTGGTTAGAATGGAGAGGTTTTACCTCCCATTTTATGGGATAATCTAATGGCCGTCTTAAGAGGGAAAATTATATCGATATCTTCATATAAGAAGAAAATAAGGAATAAAATATTATAGAAATTACAAAATAGGCTGAAAGAACTAGAGAAAAAAGACAAATTGAATTTGGCACAGGATACATTAGGGGAAATTAAAAGAATTAGGAATGAAATAAATAGTTTGGCTTCGCAAGAAATCAGGAGAAACTTAATGTTTCTGAAACAGAGACATTATGAAAATGGATCGAAATCTATGAAAATACTGGCGTGGAAAATGGAAAAAAAAGATAGCAGGAAATGCAATTCATAGAATTAGGGACCCAAGAACGAAAATGATAAAGAAAATAAGCTAAGTGAAATTCAAGAAACTTTTGAAGTGTTTTTCAAAGCTCTATATTCCAAAGTTCCAGGGGAAGCATAATCAAAATTGACACCTTCTTGAATTATCTAGAGTTGCCCTCTTTAAGTGAAAGCAAAATAGAACGATGACTGCTGACATAACTGAAGTTCAATTAAAAGCTGCAATTAGTAGTCTTAAATTAAGCAAGTCAGTAGGATCAGATGGGTATACCGCAGAGCGATACAAAGAATTTAAAACTGAGTTAATTCCTGTTTTACTCCCCACACTGCACTGTGCTCTAAAAAAATCACAAATGTCACCCAGTTGGAGGGAAGTGATAAACTCAGCTATACCGAAAGACGGCAACGATAAAATGGAATGCGGATCATTTAGACCAATATTCTTTCTTAATGTAGATTATAGATTATTTACCTCCATCATGGCCAAAGGAATAGAGGAGTTTCTACCCATACTGATACGTAAAGTTCAGACAGGTTTTATACAACAACGCCAGACACAAGACAATATACGAAGAACACTTCACATTATGGATCATATACACAAAAAAAATCGAAGCAATAATGATAAGCATGGACGCTGAAAAGGAGTTTGATTCGGTTAAGTGGAATTTTCTTTACAGAGTTTTACATAGATTTGGTTTCCAAGACACAATTATTAATTCTATACAGACACTATATGGCAACCATACTGCTCGGATTAAGATCAATGGACATTTATCAAATACTCTTACTCTGGAAAGGGGCACGAGACACGGTTATGCATGGTCACCGCTACTCATCGCGTTATATCTGGAACCATTAGCTCAATACATCAGAAAAAAATGAAGATATCAAGGGAATTACTATTAAAGGGACAGAGCATAAATTACCTTGTTATGCAGATGACATTTTGATCTACCTAGGGCAATCGGCTTACCTAAATTGATGCAATCCTTTGAACAATATGGTCAATTAACAGGATACAAGATCAACATAGATAAAACCCAATTATTTTCATATTACTATAGCCCACCAAGATAAATTGAAATTCGATACCCCTGGGCATGGCACATTGAGTCTTCAAATGTTTGGGCATCATAATGTCAAAACATTTGGCAAAATTATCAGAATGTAATTATCAGCCTTTATATAAAACAAATTAAGGAAGATGTGGCAAGATGGAACCTGATTCCTTTTGCAGTCTCAGTTCAAGGATTGAGTCTATTAAAACGAATATGCTGCCCAGAATGCTATATCCCTTTCAGATCCTACCAATAGAGATTAATCAAAATCAATTCAATGAATGGAACAAGATGCTATCAAGGTATATTTGACACGGTAAAAGGCCTAGAGTTCGTCTCAAAACTTTGCAATTAGCGAAGGAAAAGGGAGGATGGGGTCTACCTTCTCTTAGAGATTATTATTTTGCAGCACAGTTGAGAGCTGTGGTATGTTGGGGCAACTCGTCATATGATGCTCAATGGAAAAACATTGAGGAGCGGGTACTTCACATCCGCATAAAAGCAATTTTGGCTGATATTAACCTGCAAATGTACATGAATACTATTGATAACCCATGGGTGAAATTGACGCTTAAAATATGGAAAACTACTATAAAAGAATATCATCTAGTGGGAGATATTGCAATTCTTAAATGGTGTGCATATGACTAGGATTTTACACCAAATAAATTGGATGCTAGATTTACGGACTGGCCAGCTGAAGGAATAACAGTTCTTTGCAACATAATGAAAGAAGGAACACTGTTCAGTTTTGAAATGCTTAAAGAGAAACACATTAGAAAAACATGATTTCTATCGGTATTTACAGATGCGACAATATGTTAATATCTCATTCTGTAAAAGGGCTCGATGGTTTAGAGTTTGTGAAATGTGTGCAGGATAGTTTTTTGCAACAATACATAGAAGTACCGACTAGAGATGGGTCCAGTGATCAGAATAGCATTACCTTCAATATGATTATGGAGAAGGACAGGACAGGACCTAGAGTTGAGATTTTTGATTGGAGAGAGGCTAACTTTGAGGAGATGCGAAGGGATTTAGAGGGAGTGGATTGGGTCAAGTTGCTTTATGGGAAGGATGTAATAGAGAAATGGATGTCATTTAAGGGTGAAATTATGAGGGCACAGAATCTTTATTTTCCTGTTAGGTTGAAAGGAAAGGTGAAAGGTTTTCAAGGGATATTAGAAATTTGGTTCGGAAAAAGGAGGATGTCTACAATAGATATAGGCAGCATGGAGTAAAGGAATTGCTCGAGGAATATAAAGAATGTAAAAGGAATGTTAAGAAAGAGATTAGAAAAGCTAAAGGAAGATACGAGGTTGGTTTGGCAAATAAGGTGAAAGTAAATCCGAAAGGTTTCTACAGTTATATTAAAAACAAGAGGATAGTGAAGGATAAAATTGGCCCCTTAGAGAATCAGAGTGGTCAGTTATGAGTGGAGCAGAGGGAGATGGGAGGGATTTTGAACGATTTCTTCTCTTCGGTATTCACTAAGGAGAAGGATATTGAATTGTGTAAGGTGTGGGAAGCAAGTAAGGAAGTTATGGAACCTATGACAATTAAAGAGGTGGAAGTACTGGCGCTTTTAAGAAATTTATAAGTGGATAAATCTCCGGATCCTGACAGGATATTCCCCAGGACCTTGAGGGAAGTTTGTGTAGAAATAGCAGGAGCTCTGACGGAGATCTTTAAGATGTCATTAGAAACGAGAATTTTGCCGGAGGATTGGCGTATTGCTCATGTGGTTTCATTGTTTAAAAACGGTTCTAGAAGTAAGCCTAGCAATTATAGACCTGTCAGTTTGACATCAGTGGTGGGTAAATTAATGGAAAGTATTCTTAGAGATAGTATTTATAATTATCTGGATAGACAGGATCTGATTAGGAGTAGCCAGCATGGACTTGTGCGTGGAAGGTCATGTTTGACAAACCTTATTGATTTTTTTTTGAAGACGTTACGAGGAATGTTGACGAGGGTAAGGCAGTGGATATAGTCTATATGGACTTCAGCAAAGCCTTTGACAAAGTTCCACATGGAAGGTTAGTTAAGAAGGTTCAGTCGTTAGGTATTAATGCTGGAGTAGTAAAATGGATTCAACAGTGGCTAGATGGGAGAGGCCAGAGAGTAGTGGTGGATAATTGTTTATCGGGATGGAGGCCGGTGACTAGCTGGGTGCCTCAGGGATCTGCTTTGGGCCCAATGTTGTTTGTAATATACAGAAATGATCTGGATGATGGGGTGGTAAATTGGATTAGTATGTATGCCGATGATACTAAGGTAGGAGGTGTTGTAGATAATGAGGTGGGTTTTCAAAGCTTGCAGGGAGATTTATGCCGGTTAGAAGAATGGGCTGAACGTTGGCAGATGGAGTTTAATGCTGAGAAGTGTGGGGTTCTACATTTTGGCAGGAATAATCCAAATAGATCATAAAGGGTAAATGGTAGGTCATTGAGGAATGCAGAGCAACAGAGAGATCTAGGAATAACAGTGCATAGTTCCCTGAAGGTGGAGTCTCATGTAGATAGGGTGGTGACGAAGGCTTTTGGAACGCTGGCCTTTATAAATCAGAGCATTGGGTACAGAAGTTGGAATGTAATGTTAAAATTGTACAAGGCATTGGTAAGGCCACATTTAGAATTTTGTGTGTAGTTCTGGTCACTGAATTACAGGAAAGATATCAATAAATTAGAGAGAGTACAGAGACGATTTACTAGGATGTTACCTGGGTTTCAGCACTTAAGTTACAGAGAAAGGCTGAACAAGTTAGGTCTCTATTCATTGGAGTGTAGAAGGTTGAGGGGGGATTTGATCGAGGTATTTAAAATTTTGAGAGGGATAGATAGAGTTGACGTGAATAGGCTGTTTCCATTGAGAGTAGGGAAGATTCAAACGAGAGGAAATGATTTGAGAGTTAGGGGGCAGAAGTTTAAGGGAAACACAAGGGGGTATTTATTTACTCAGAGAGTGATAGCTGTGTGGAATGAGCTTCCTGTAGAAGTAGTAGAGGCCAGTTCAGTTGTGTCATTTAAGGTAAAATTGGATAGGTATATGGACCGGAAAGGAGTGGAGGCTTATGGGCTGAGTGCGGGTAGGTGGGACTAGGTGCGATTAAGAGTTCGGCACGGACTAAGAGGGCCGAGATGGCCTGTTTCCGTGCTGTGATTGTTATATGGTTATATCGTTAATAGGACGCTTAAAAATGTAACCAAGGCAAATACATGTTTGATAGAGCTCTTTAGAAAAGCATATAATTCAGATAATGGTAGTAGAATCATTTCAAGCATTGTATAAGGGGTTGTCAAATCCTGAAACATATTCGACTTCATACATTAAAACAAAATGGGAGAAGGAAGGAGGGCTATCTATATCAGAGGAAGAATGGACAACAATATGGAGGTATCAATGGAAGTATATCAGTTCACTGAAATGGCGGGGGAGTTTGGATGGAAAGATATATGATATTTTATTACACCCTCTCAGAAATCCCATTATGATAGCGACCTCCCTGTTTACTGGAGAAATTGTGGAAATCAAAATGCAAATCTTTATCATATATTTTTGGCACTGCCCTTGTTATCAAAAACTATTGGAGGGAGATACAGAATTCCCTACAAGACACCTTTAGATATGAAATACCCTTAGAGAGTAAGAACATATGCTTTGGATATATACCTCAAGAATGGTTGAAAAGAGATAAATATTTAATGAATATACTGTTGGTGGCTGGTAAAAAGACTCTTACTAGGAAATGGTTATCACAACAGAGCCCAACCTTAAATAAATGGATGGAAATTACAACGAACATTTACAAACTGGAGGAGATAACATCATCTCTTAATCATAAGCTGGAACAATTTGATTAATACTGGGAAAAATGGTTCAACTACATAATGCCTTATAGGCCTGATTTTATTCTCACAAATCAATTAATCTGTGGTAAAAAAAAAATCATTCCCTACTTGTACATAGTTTCTTTTTTCCTTTTGCTTGATTTTTTTCTTTCCACTCTTTTCTATAAGTGTAAACTTCAGATAAATACTTTGTGGAGATTTGTGATATATATGATTATATGATATTTATGTACAATCTCTGAAATACATCTTATGGAAATTTTTGTTTGATGATGAACTTCAATAAAAAATAAATTACAAGAAAAGAAATGTTTATATAGACACAATGAAAGAATGAATGGAGGACTACGACAAAAGGTGTGGTCAGGTTGAATATAGAATAGATTAAATCTAGATACAACATCGTCAGCTAAAGGACTTGTACTGTGCTCTACTGATCTATATATATTTTCCCGTGAACGAGCGGAAGTAGAAAAGCAAAAGATGGAGTTATTATGATCGCCAGGAACATCAGCCTTTGGCTGAGCCTAATTGATTATTTCACTTTCTCCAATGAATTCAACACGGCTGGATTCATGTCTCTATTTCGGAACACAGCGCGAGGCATAGCTAATTGTCTTTGTTTGAACTAAATTAAATTCAATTGCAATTTATTCCCTCCTGAGTGTCGTTTCTTTAATCAGGGGAAGTAACATTCCTTGGCTAAGTATGAGCTCCATTATAAAACTGCGCGGTCTTTTTTCAGCAATAGTCAGAAGGAAAGCAAATATGTGCTGTCTGGTGATTTGGGGGTTATTGTTACCTATTACATTGTCCACTGGCAGCCTGATATGCAAACGCAGAGATATGTTTGATTTGCATAGTTTATCAAAGGAAGGAGATATCGACATCGGCGGAATTTTTGGTCTGCATGCCCGTATAGAGAAATCGGAACTTTCATTTGAAAGGAGACCGAGAGCTGTGAAATGCGAAAGGTCAGTTTAATGAACCAAGTTAAAAGTTTATTGTTTACTCTGTAACATTAAACTGATTTAATTTTGTCTGTTTTCTGGCCCTCATGAAAAGGCTTGGATCTGAAATCTTAACCCAGAGTTTCTTTTCACAGATGTTGCCTTCCCTGTAGAATTTTGTCAGCTTTTTCTGGCTTTGTTTTTGAGCTTGTAAGTTGGAACTGGGAACGTAAACTTAGTACGAGAGAATGAATTTCAGTTTCTGTGTGTTTGCCCTTTGCTCGCCCTGGGACATATCTTTAAAATTAAATCACGTAACTGCATAAAACTGAGCGTGAACCGGTTATCAGGGACAAATTTCGAGACGTAATGTTTTCCCATTGATCCCATCAAAAGGGGTTTTCTTTACACTATCAGATCATGCTGGAGGAATTCACGAGGCCAGGCAGCATCGACCGAGATAAATTAGCAGTCGATTGCTCCGAAAGAAAGTCGACACCCATTTCCACCCCTTAGATGGTATCTGACATGCTGAGATTCTCTTACATTTTGTGTGTGTTACCCTGGATTTTCAGCATATGAAGAATTTCTTGTGTTCATGATTTCTGACGTTGTTTGCGCTTATTGTGACAGTGAAGAGAATAAATCAAAAGGGTTAATCTGAAATCTATTTTTTTCAAATTGTTCCACAACAGTGGCAAATGTGTTAAAGCATGTGCAATTATACATCTGCTTACTGATTTATACTCACTAAAAATATCAGACATGATCAGTGATAATAACGCAATAGTTCGCATTGCAAGGCAAATTGCACTGCAGTTCATCTTTTGCTCCAGACGTGTACTTTATTTGGACATTGTAGTGAAGTGGATAAATTTCCTTGGTGCACCGAAAACACATAACAGCTATCGAAAAATGGCAGAAATTGAAACAGATATATAAAGTGCTGCAGAGTGCTAACTTGAAACTAACTAATATAATGTTTTCCCTGAAATGCTAACTCTTTCGGTTTCAGCAAATAATTTTTCGTCCAGAGTCAAGGGATCATTTGAGCATCATTATCGAATCCTACCCCAAACATTTGCTTCAAAAAATTTTATAAATTATAAAACTGCCGAGCATGTTCATTTGAAAAAATATATATTTCAGAGAAATAACCTGTAGACATTAGGACTGCGAGTAATATAATCTGTCCACACTTCTTTCTCCCTCGGTAAACTATCTTTCATAATCAAAGACAGACAAACACACTGAAAATTTTCTCTTTCCCTTCCTTCCCATCGCCTGGAGGGTAAAAATGTAATCTCCACCAAAATAGATGGCAGCTTCTATCCGCCTGTTATAAGACTTCAACTGTGCCCCAGTTGAATAAGCTGAACTCTTGACCTGAATCCTGCCTCTTTATCACTTTATGCCTTGCTGTCAGCCTATTCTGCACTTTCTCTTGAACAAACGCTTTATTCAACATTCGGATGTTGAGTTAACTTGTTTTACTGTAGTAATGAAATATATTATAATAGTGGTTTCCAAATCAAGGTTTATTTCATACTAGGATATGCACGACAAAAATAAATCAATTTACCAATTTAATATTTCACCAAACATCTCCTTCTTGCAGGTTTGAATTCCCCATGTTCCGCTTTATGCAGGCCTTGATATTCGCGATTGAAGAGATAAACAGAAGTCCTGTTCTCCTTCCCAATCTTACACTGGGTTACAGGATTTATGATTCTTGCAGTCTTCCTCGCTTCTCAGTGAAAGCGGCTTTCGAACTGATGAACGGAGAGATCGCAAATTCCACGCAGAACTCCTGTCCCTCGCGCTCACTCGTTCCTGCCATCGTGGCAGAATCGGGATCTTCACAGTCGCTGGCAGTGGCGGCGTCAATAGGTCCTTTCAAAGTCCCCATGGTAAGATCACCCTTTTTTTTTTCTCAGGCTTTAATTTTGAAAGGTTGTTTCGTTGAGAGTTCTCATTTATCCACAGGTGTAAAACTATGGCCCTGAAATCAATACGTGGAGCATATGTTTGTCTTTTTATGCTTGTATTGAATATACTGTAAGTCAATCCAGCTTCTAATTGATCTATACAGAGGAATAGTGCCGACTTGATCGACGTTACATTAATGAGATGGAATTCAAAGCAATCCATACGGGCAGGAAGTACAAACTACACACATACAGCTCGAACCTGGGGCAGAGGCCCCAATACTAAGCGGTGTTTCAGTCGAGATGTTGAGGAACTTTAACGGTCAGGGGGCGTTAGTGGAAGAGAATGGGCGCTCGATGTTTCGGTTTAATTGAACGTTCGAACCTTGTGTTGGAGAAAAGATAGTTGGTTCCAATACAAACGATAGGTTTGACTCAAAACTTCACCGTCGATTTCCTTGCGTGCATGTTTCCTGCCTCGCTGAGTTACTCCGGCATTTTATTTGTTGCTCCAGATACCAATGCCACAGTCTCGCGTCTGCCTTAATCAATATGCTACAGTGCCTCTCATTTTGCGACAGCATGGTAGCGTAGCAGCTAGAGTAATGCTTTTTAGAATGACAACGTCCTCGATTGGGTTCATTTCCCATTGCTTTCTGTAAGGAGTTTGCATAGTCCCCCTGTGACTGTGTCGGTTCCATCCAAGTGCTCCGGTTTCTTAAGTACAGCACAGAGACAGGCCGCTCAACCTATTTAGTCCATACTGAAACCATTTAATCTGCCTACTCCCAATAGCCAGCACAAGAACAATAGCTCTCCGAATCCCTTCAAATCATGTACAATTCTAAGCTTCTCTTAAAATTTGAACTGGAGGTACCACGTGTTGACAGCTGTATTAACACATTCGCGACATTCTGAGTAAATATGTTTCCCGTCGTGTTCCTCTTAAACTTTTCAACTTACGCCCTTCAGTCATGAAATCTGGTTACAGTCCCTCCCAATCTGAGTGGAAAACATCTGCTTACATTACCCGGTATACTCTGCATAATTTTGTATGCGTCCATCAAATCTCTTCCCAGTAGTCTGCGTTCTCAAGCATACAGTCTTAACCTATTCAATCCTTCCTTATACCTCAGACGGGACAACATCCATGTAAATTTTCTCTGCATTCTTTCAGCCTTATTTACATCATTCTTGTAGGTCTGTGACCCAACCTGCACACAATACTCCAAATTTGCATTACCAACATCTTTTACAACTTCAACCTAGCATCTCATTGTTTATATTCAATATATTGACTTATAAAGGCCAATGTGCCAAACGTTTTCTTTCCGACACTATCTACCTTTGACGCCACTTTCGACAAATTATATACTTATATCCTGAAACCCTTTCGTTCTACCACACTCCTCAGCACCCTACGGCTCAGAGTGTAAGACCTACCCTGGTTGGTGATACTGAAGTGCAAAACCTCGTACTCGTTTGCATCAAATACCATCTGCTATTTTTCAGACAATTTTTCCAACTGACGCAGTTACCTCTGCAAGCCATGAGAGCTTTCCTCACTCTCCACTAATGCCCATTCCTAGTACCATCCGCAAACACGCCGATCCACTTAACTAATTTATTATCCAGATCGCTGACTAATAGCAAAGGACCCAGTGCTGATCCCTGCGAAACTCTATGAATCACAGGCCTCCAGTCAGAGAGGCAACTCTCTACTATCACTCTCTAGCTTCTGCCACAAAACCGTTCTCTAATACAATGTACTATGTCATTCTGAATTCCGACCGACCGAACTTTCTCGACCAACCTCCCACGTGGGACCTTGTCAAATGCCTTAATACATTCCATATAGACTACATCCATGGCCTTGCCGTCATCCTCCTTTCTGGTAATTTCCTCAAAGCGAGATGTGCCTCAAAGATCTGTTCTCGGACTCGTACACTTCGTGATTTTATATAAATGACCTGGATGAGGAAGTGGAGGGATGGGTTAGTAAGTTTGCTGACGACACAATGATTGGAGGTGCTGTGGATAGTGTTGCGGGCTGTCAGAGGTTATCGACGACGATTGATAGGATGCAAAACTGGACTGAGGAGTTGCAGATGGAGTTCAACCCAGACAGGTGTGACGTAGTTCATTTTGGTAGGTCAAATATGATGGCAGTATATAGTATGGAGGATCAGAGGGATCTTGGGATCAGAGTTCATAAGACGCACAAATCGCCTGCGCAGGTTGACTCTATGGTTAAGAAGACATACTGTGCATTTGCCTTCATCAATCGTGGGATTAATTTTAAGTGCCGAGAGGTAATATTGCAGCTATATATGACCCTGGTCAGACCCCACTTGGAGTACTGTGCACAGTTCTGGTCGCCTCACTACAGGAAGGATGTGGAAACCATAGAAAAGGTGCAGAGGAGATTTACAAGGATATTGCCTGGATTGGGGAGCAGGCCTTATGAAAAACCATTGAGTAGCTTGGCATTTTCTCCTTTGAGCGACAGAGGATGAGATGTGACCTGATAGAAGTGAAAAAATGATGAGAGGCATTGATCGTGTGGATAGTTAGTGGCTTTTTCCCAGGACTGAAATGGTTGCCAAAAGAGGACGCAGGTTTAAGGTGCTGAGGAGAAGGCACAGAGGAGATTTGAGGGGTATGTATTTGACGCAGAGTGGTGAGTGCATGGAATGGGCTGCCACAAACGTTGGTGGACGTTTCTTTTAATAGACTTTTAGATAGGTATATGGAACAGAGAAATAGAGGGCTAGGTGTAACTCTAATAATTTCTAAGGTAGGGACATGTTCGGCACAACTTTGTGGGCCGAGAGGCCCGTATTGTGCTGTAGGTTTTCTGTGTTTCTATGTTTCTAAAACATTCCATAGGATTGGTTAACCATGACCTACCATGCAATAAACTATTGTATGCTGTCTATCTTTAGTGAATCTATCTCTATGCAAATAGTTATATATCCGGTCCCTGAGCATACCTTCTAATAACTTTCCCAAAACTGATGTCAAAGACACCGGCCTATAATTTCCTGGATTCTGTTTTGAGCTTGTTGGTTTTTTTTTTCAAAGTTGGCTATCCTCCAATCTTCCGGTAACTCTCCTGCCACTAAGGATGTTTCAATTATCTGTGCCCGGGCAACGGTATTTTCTGCAATTGACTTCCGTCAGTTCCCGAGGAAACACCAAGCCAGGCCATGGGCATTTATCCGACCTGCTTTGCCTCAGAGTAGCAAATACTTAATTGGTTACTTTGCTACAACTGGAAGGGCATGTTACCGGGCTCTACCTTTAAATAAATAATACATGCTTGATTTGGGTCGTGATATGGGACATATGTCGCAGAGCAAGCACTTAAGACATCCAAAAGAAACATTCATTCCTCAAATGGGAAGTGAAATTTATCGCCATCCGCTCAACTACATTGAAGCACAATTGAAGCAGTGAGAACTTTACTGCCAGCAACGCCACAGGTAGATATAATCAGATAATTAGTATTCGCAAGAAAAATATGAATTACAAATAAATGGCATACCCTTTATATTTTATATAATTAATATATATTATGACATGATTATGTGATATACTTAAGGGCTGTGACTGTGCCAGGCAACGGCTATCAGGATGATGATCGAACTGTTTAAATGACAAGGATATGTTCTAGGGATTCTGCCTTTACTCAATTTGGTGCAGAAATTAACTTAGAAACCAGAATAGCATTGATGTGCAAATCCGAATTTATAAGTAGAACCTTCTGCCAGCTCTCTGTACTCATATGGAACACGCCAACGGTAGTACTGTACATCTAGATATTGGTCTTTGCCTGGGCACTTTCAACCGTGACTGAACTAATTTCTCTGTTTTTTTTTCCTGATTTTACTGTGGTTGCTGACCAGGTCAGTTATTTCTCCACGTGTGCCTGCCTCAGCAACCGACAAAAATTCCCCTCATTTTTTCGAACAATCCCAAGCGACCATTTTCAAACTAAAGCGTTGGCTCAACTTGTCAAGCGGTTTGGATGGACTTGGATTGGAACGGTGAGAAGCGACAACGATTACGGAAACTTTGGGATGCAGGCCTTCACTGAAATGGTTCAGCAGTTTGGGATATGCATTGCCTTCTCCGAGTCCTTCCACAGGACGTATTCGAGAGAAAGGTTACTTCGTGTTATCCATGTTATTCGGACAGCCTCCACAAAAGTTGTAGTAGCCTTTCTCGCTCAAGGGGACATGCCTATTTTATTGAAAGAAATAGTTCGACAAAATATTTCTGGCATCCAGTGGGTGGGCAGTGAGGCGTGGATCGCCACTTCGTTTCTACCTCCAGAGGAGAACAAAATGTTCCTTACTGGGGCCATCGGAGTCGCTGTACCTTACGTCAATATTCCGGGATTCAAAGACTTCCTAATGGATCTTCATCCATCTGCCTATCCCGGCAATCTTCTGGTTGAAGAATTTTGGGAAAAGACATTCGGCTGCAGTCTGAAAAGAATAGATAACAACACAGTGAGCGCAACGGCCATCCCTCAGCCTCGTGAATGTTCAGGAGCGGAAAGCCTAAAGACTGTGTCTAACACCTATACAGAAACATCTCAACTCAGAGTGACCAACAAAGTTTATGAGGCTACTTACGCTATAGCACATGCACTTCACAATATGTTTTCGTGTAAAAACGGTGAAGGTCCATTTGTCAATCAGTCCTGCGCAAGTGTTTCAGATTTTCAGCCGTGGCAGGTACGTAGAACTGAGTAAGTAATTCGAACACAGCTTAATTAAGATTTGTTTGTTTATGTCTACCGATGAGTGACCGATAGATGCCGCCTTGTCTGCTCCATTCCTGCAGCGTTCTTTGTTTGTCGCTTGGGTTTCTAGTATCTGCAGGTTTTCTCTTATTGGTGATCGATGTCATGTTCCATCACCTGTGTCTTCCTCCGGCAGGTTTTGCATTACATGCAAACGCTAAATTTCACAACTAAGGTCGGGGAAAGGGTCAGTTTCGACGAGAACGGAGATTCGGTGGCAACGTACGATATTGTGAACTGGCAGGTGAATAGCGAGGGGAATGCCGCGGTTTTGATAGTTGGACATTATGACGGATCCGCTCCTTCAGAAGAACAGATCATAATAAAAGAAGAATCTATTGTTTGGTCTGGTGGTCGCAGAGAGGTAATGCCTGTCAAAGCGATTCCTGGTTTTAATAAAATTATATTGCAGTTTAAGAGCTGGCAAAGCACAAAATTTATTTTTGTAACAAAGCAACAAGAGTGATATTCATGATGTAATTGAATAGCAGAACCTCAGACGCTCCTCTGTTTACGAACGCCTAGTTACGACAAGCTCTACTTCATAACGGATTATTAAATTCAAAAGCCCACCTTACCCACAAAGCTCAATTCCTATGAAGGTAATAACTAGTTACCTCTGATCCTGTCTTTCTGTCTGCATTTCTCTGTCATATTCTTTCCGTCCCCTCTCTCTCTTCCTCTTTATCCCTGACCGTCTGTGTCTTTGCCTTAGTCGTCTATCTCAATTTCTCGCTCTATCCGACTTTCTCTCCATCGATCTATCTCTCCGTTTAGTAATAATTATTTAATAGCAGATGTGATTTTGGTGGTATTCATTGCAATAATGTGGAAGTCCGTTAAGCATGTCCAGGGATTCTGTGTGCATTTTAACGTACGGACAGAATTGACTTACAGTCGCATGTAAAAAACCGGAGCCGTTCGTTACCCGGGACAGTATGTGTAGAGTCAATTAATGTGAGTGTCCGATAAGCAGGGATTGCTGTATATATGTTCCTGAACAAAACGAACATTGGCAGAAAACTAAGGTAATGGTAACTGCAGGAAGCCCTGAGTTTCTGGCAGGGATGCTCTTAGTTGCCTACGAAACTGAAAAAAAAAACTGAGATGTTGTATTGATATGTCACGATAAAAGAACTTGTATGTTCTCCAGATGCAAAATTGAAAACACCACCAGTAAAGAACTAAACTAAACGGTGTTGATTCATACCGTACAAAGCCAGGGTCTTCAGTACAACTCACCAATACTCACAGACATGCCCAGCTATGATTATCACATTTATCCCTGAAAACTTTCCGGCCCTTCTACTTGTCTACGTGTATAAACGTTGTAATTACAGTTGCCTGAACCCACTTCCTCTCGAGCCTTGTTCCATATAACAACTATCTCCAGCGAGAGGAAGTTGTCTCTTAAGTCGCTCTTATATCTGCTAGACACTGCACCTGAACTCCAGTAGATTTCCCATCCCTGCGATTGATATTTCTCTGAAAGAAAAAAAACATTAACACGTTACTATTTTTTTGCCACGAGGTCCCCATGGCTGTTTGTTCCAACAGCTGTTCCACTGGAACAAGAAAAGCAGCTCGCAAAGGACAGCCTATTTGTTGCTTTGATTGCATTCCTTGCGAGCAAGGGGCGATCAGTAACACAACAGGTAAGGACAAATAATATCTTCATTGTTTAAGTGTTAGCAAGCGGCACCAATCCGCTAATTAAATCAACTTGAATTTCCTCTTTCAAGATTCAATTAAGTGCAAGATGTGCCCGACCGATTTCTGGCCCAATGACCGGCAAGACCAGTGTATACAGAAGCAGATTGACTTTCTCTCATTTTCCGAGGTCATGGGGATCGTTCTCACCACACTGGCGATGAGCGGAATTTGCATCTCTGCCACGATAGGTGTCATTTTCTTGATTCACAAAGACACTCCGATCGTGAAGGCTAACAATTCGGAGCTCAGTTTCCTTCTGCTCCTCGCACTGAGCCTCTGTTTTCTCTGTTCAATCGCATTCATTGGAGAACCGACTGCATGGTCCTGCATGTTACGCCACACCGTGTTTGGCGCTACTTTCGTTCTCTGCATCTCCTGTGTTTTGGGCAAGACGATTGTTGTGGTGATGGCATTTCAGGCAAAACTACCCAGTAATAAGGTAGCCAAGTGGTTTGGTCCCCTCCAACAACGCCTGACTGTGTTTCTTCTTACTCTGCTACAATGCTTAATATGTAGCATCTGGCTAATCCAATCGCCACCTCTCCCTGTCAAAAACATGTCCTATTTCAACGAGGTGATCCTTCTGGAATGTGATGTGGGATCCGAAGTCGCATTTTACTGCGTCCTGGGTTATATTGGCTGCCTGTCAATGGTTTGTTTTGTCGTTGCATTTATGGCACGAAATTTGCCGGACAATTTCAACGAGGCGAAATACATCACATTTAGCATGTTAATTTTCTGCGCTGTTTGGATATCTTTCATTCCAGCTTATGTAAGTTCTCCCGGGAAATTCGCTGTGGCCGTGGAAGTGTTTGCCATTTTGGCTTCCAGCTTTGGTTTACTTTTCTGCATCTTTGCGCCTAAATGTTACATCATATTGTTAAAGCCGGAGAGAAATACTAAGAAACATTTGATGGGGAAAGTGCCTTCATGAAAGCTTGAAGCATTGAGTTGATTTAATATTGCTGTGGCCACCGAGAAACATTCAAAAGCTGATCTCGGATGCGCGCATACAGATGAAAGCAGAGAGGTAGAATAAGGTAAAACAGTAATAATGGAGAATAAAGTTGCACATCAACTGCGGTGCAGGTAATCAATAACGTGCAACATCAGAAAGATGTGGATGAGGACAGTGAGAGGTATATTTTTGATAAAACAAACCCGATATAATATCTTGTCTATTTAGTAATTTTGTTCTCCTTCACTAAAGCGAGTGCCATCGCAGTTTCTAATTGTCAATTACTGAGGATGCATATTGATTGAATTCATGGTGTTGCTGAACAATAAATCATTTGTCCAGAATTTAAAGGACTTTTCAGTTTCCCTGTTGAAACATGGATCGATCAATCAAACATTGAGAATGTAACGTCTATTCTGAAAGGATGGCAGAGGCACAGCGAACATTTTTTTTTGAAATACTTTAAATGTATTAATGTACAGCAAAGAAACATAACGTTCCGCATGACGGTCGGGGAAAACTGATCTGTTTCAAAGGGCAGGAAAAAATAGTCCCCTTCTGGCTACCGATCAGAGTTCAAGACAGATCAACGAAAAAAGCATATTCAGGTCGAAAAGTAAGAAAGTTTAGAATTCACCCGATGAAATTCAAGAGACTGACAAGACAGCGAAGTAGAATATAAGAGAAATTTAGCAGACCCAAAAACCCAAAAAAAAACCAAAAAAAGCAGACTGTAGGAGTTTCTGTAGAAATGCAGAAAGGGAAGGAATGGACCCGGGTGACTCTCAGGAGGGGAAATGCAAAACAAGCAGCGAGTACGCCTGTGACCGTATCCTTCAATAATAAGTATACAGCTTTAGATGCTATTCAAGGTGACGAAATATTGGGAGGACCCACAGTAACAGGGTCTCTGCCACTGAGACGTGCTGTGGCTCAGAAGAGCAAAGAGGTGAAAAGGACTGCACTGCTGATACCAAGATAATTAGTCAGAGGAACTCAGATGGGGTCCTGTGGGCGCGAAAGAAAACCCGAAGGGTATGTTGCCTCACTCGTGTCAAGATCAGGAATGTCTCAGATCAAGTCTATGGTATTCTCAAGATGGGGCGGTGAGCAGTCAGAGGTCCTGGTACATATTGGTACCAATAACATAGGTAGACAAGGAGAGCAAGTCCACACTGCCTGGGCTCCTACCATTAACCCTGTCTTTCACCTTCAAATCCGATTTCCAAAGTGTGTATCTTACGATTTTCTGGTTTGTACTCAATTGTTCAGACTTTAGCCCAGCCCTGTATCCCCCCGACACGATCCAAAACTCCATTAAACTTCGTTTGATATGTAAATTTTCTCACCCGCCCTTCAATCTCCTTTGCCTATTAATGCATAAAAGTCATAAGAACAGGGTTCACAGAATAGTGCCTACAGTCCGCGACTTCCAGGCAGTAAATTCTTCATCAACAGTGACACTCTGTCTTCAAAGGTCAAGCCAATTCTGAATGCACACAACAGCTAAGATTCCCTGCATCACATGTCGCAGCAATTAATGTAACAGACTGCCATAGGAGACCTTGTAAAACGCCTTATTAAAATTGACGTACACCACATTCATTGCATAATCTTCTTGCATATGGTTTTCACATCCTCAAATAATTCAGTGAGACTCACGAGGAATGACTTGCACCTTACAAAGCTATGATGACTATGCGTACTTCGACTACGCTTCTCCAAATGCTCGGAAGTCCTGTCTATAACCATCTTCCCCAATAATGTGCCCAACGTTGAAGTAGAAATGTCTGGTCTCTAATTCCCAAGGATATTATGCCACCATTATGGAACACAGGAATAGAATTTGCCGCTCATCAAATGCATATCTCTACTTCCGTAGCCAATGCCAACACAAGATTATCGCAAAAAGTGCAGCAATATGTCACCTTGCTTCCAAGAGAACGTTTCCATTCCTTGACATCGGTGGTTCAGTATCATATCGTATCCCCCTTGCACCTAATTTAGAAGGAGGATTAGACCCGGTGTGATAGAGCAGTGAAAGAAGTGCATGGAGTAAAGCCAGATCTAACAAATAGAGAGGCTTTGAGGAAAGAGAAGCAGAATAAAGGGTGTAAAGGTAGTAGGGCTAAAGTGTGTGTACCTCAATGCCAGAAGCATCAGGAACAAAGGAGATGAACTGAGAGCTTGGATACATATGTGGAATTATGATGTAGTGGCCATTACGGAGACTTGGCTGGCACAAGGGCAGAAATGGATTCTCAATTTTCCTGGATTTCAGTGCTTTAAATGGGATAGAGAGGTGGGAAAGTAGAGGAGTGGTGGCATTACTGGTTACGGATACTATTACAGCTGCTGAAGAGATGGGTATTGTAGCAGGATCCTCTTTTGAGTCAGTATGGGTGGAAGTCAGGAACAGGAAGGGAGCCGTTACTCTACTGGGGGTATTCTATAGGCCCCCTGGTAGTAGCAGAGATACCGAGGCACAGATTGGGAGGCAGATTTTCGAAAGATACAAAAATACCAGGGTTGTTATCATGGGTGACTTTAACTTCCGTAATATTGATTTGCACTTGATTAGTTCCAAGGGTTTAGATCGGGCAGAGTTTATTAAGTGTGTCCAGTACGGATTCCTGTTGACAGGCATACTGCGGGGAATGCCATACTCGATCTACCATTAGGTAACGAACCGGATCAGGTCACAGATCTGTCAGTGGGTGAGCATCTGAGGGACAGTGACCATCTCTCCCTGTCCTTTAGCATTATCAAGGAAAAGGATAGAATCAGAGAGGACAGGAATTTTTTTAATTGGGGAAGGGGAAATTATGAGGCTATAAGGCTAGAACTTGCGGGTGTGAATTGGGACGATGTTTTTGCAGGGAAATATACTATGGACATGTCGTCGATGTTTATGGATATCTTGCAGGATGTTAGGGATAAATTTGTCCCAGTGAGGAAGATAAAGAATGGTAGGGTGAGGGAACCATGGGTGACAAGTGAAGTGGAAAATCTAGTCAGGCGGAAGAAGGTAGGATACACAAGGTTTAGCAAGCAATGATCAGATGATGGGTCTATTGAGGAATATAGGGTAGCAAGATAGGAGCTTAAGAAGGGGGCATGAGAAGGCCTTGGCGAATAGGGTAAAGGAAAACCCCAAGGCTTTCTTCAATTATGTGAAGAACAAAAGGATGACAGGAGTGAAGGTAGGACCGATTAGAGATAAAAGTGGGAAGATGTGCCTGGAGGCTGTGGAAGTGAGCGATGTCCTCAATGAATACTTCGCTTCGGTATTCACCACTGAGAAGGAACTTGATGACGGTGAGGACAATATGAGTGAGGTTGATGTTCTGGAGCATGTTAATATTAAGGGAGAAGTGGTGTTGGAGTTGTTAAAATACATTAGAACAGTTAAGTCCCCGGGGCCTGACGTAATATTCCCCAAGCTTCTCCTCGAGACAAGGAAAGAGATTGCTGAGCCTCGGGCTAGGATCTTTATGTCCCCGTTGTCCACAGGAATGGTACCGGAAGATTGGAGGGAGACGAATGTTGTCCCCTTGTTCAGAAAAGGTAGTAGGGATAGTCCGGGTAATTATAGATCAGTGAGCCTTACGTCTGTGGGGGGAAAGCTGTTGGAAACGATTCTTAGAGATAGGATCCATGGGCATTTAGAGAATCATGGTCTGATCAGGGACAGTCAGCATGGCTTTTTCAAGGGCAGATCGTGCCTAACAAGCCTGATAGAGTCCTTTGAGGAGGTGACAAGACATATAGATGAGGGTAGTGCAGTGGATGTGATCTACATGGATTTTAGTAAGGCATTTGACAAGGTTCCACGTGGTAGGCTTATTCAGAAAGTCAGAAGGCATGGGATCCAGGGAGGTTTGGCCAAGTGGATTCAGAATTGGCTTGCCTGCAGAAGGCAGAGGGTCGTGGTGGAGGGAGTACATTCGGATTGGAGGGTTGTGACTAGTTGTGTCCCACAAGGATCTGTTCTGGAGCCTCTACTTTTTGTGATTTTTATTAACAACCTGGATGTGGGGTAGAACGGAGGGTTGGCAAGTTTGCAGACGACACAAAGTTTGGTGGTGTTGTAGATAGTGTAGAGGATTGTAGAAGATCGCAGAGAGACACTGATAGGATGCAGAAATGGGCTGAGAAGTGGCAGATGGAGTTCAACCCGGAGAAGTGTGAGGTGGTACACTTTGGAAGGACAAACTACAAGGCAGAGAACAAAGTAAATGGCATTATACTAAGCAGTGTGGAGGAGCAGAGGGAACTGGAGGGACATGTCCACAGATCCCTGAAAGTTGCCTTACAGGTAGATAGGGTAGTTAAGAAAGCTTTTGGGGTGTTAGCTTTCATAAGACGAGGGATAGAATTTAAGAGACGCGATGTAATGATGCAGCTCTATAAAACTCTGGTTAGGTTACACTTGGAGCACTGTGTCCAGTTCTGGTCGCCTCAGTTTAGGAAGGATGTGGAAGCATTGCAAAGGGTACAGAGGAGATTTACCAGGATGCAGCCTGGTTTAGAGAGTATGGATTATGATCATAGATTAAGTGAGCTATTGCTTTACTGTTTGGAGAGAAGGAGAATGAGAGGAGACATGATAGAGGTGTACAAGATATTATGAGGAATAGACAGAGTAGACAGCCAGCGCCTCTTCCCCAGGGCACCACTGCTCAGTACAAGAGGACATGGCTTTAAGGTAAGGGGAGGGAAGTTCGAGGGGGATATTAGAGGAAGGTTTTTGACTCAGCGAGTGGCTGGCCACTGAGTCAGTGGGGGAGGCAGATATACTAATGAAGTTTAAGAGACTACTAGACAGGTACATGGAGGAATTTAAGGTGGGGGGTATATGGGAGGCAGGGTTTGAGGGTCGGCACATCATTGTGAGCCGAAGGACCTGTAACGTGCTGTACTATTCTATGTTCTATATTTTATATCGTGATGCAAACGGTTAGGGTTCTCTACACTTTGCCGATATAGAAGTCTTTCAGACTTTTAGATGACATCTCAAATCTACTCAAACATCTAAGAAAGTGCCGGGGCTGCCGAGCATTCTGTTTGGTGGCACTTGCGTGGTAATGCCAGGATAGATCCCCCAATACGATAACGCCAAGTAATATGTAGTGACTGATCCTCACTACGTTCGATTCCTGAATGAGGACAGTTTACTAGACGTCCAGAGTTTACATCTTGTTATTAATAATCAGCATTTGCTTTTGCTGACATTGTGTTAGAGGACATTGTGGCACCATTCAAACATATTATTTTAAATCAGCTAATACATGGCCATTTGGCACCACCTTTACTTTGGGTGAACAGTATTGGTGACGCCAGCAAATATGAGTTTAGATTTGGAGCTGCATTTCGCCACGCAACCGTATGTATCACGCGAGCGGAGACTTCAATTGCATCGGGAGGTTTCGTGCCTTAAGTCGAGGATCATAGTGATTGAGTGCTGAGCTATACTCAGGAAGAACATCAGGATGTATGCATGTTCAATGTCCAGATGTTCCAGATCTGAGTGACGGCCCAATGAAATACTATCTGCTGTAGACCTGGGGCGGATGTAAGTCACTCCTCAGGCAGGAGTTGATAGTGCTCAGTGAATAAAGTACCAATCTGTATAACCTCTTCCCATAACTCAGGTTCACAAGTCCTGGCAACACCTCTGCACTCTTCCAATCTTATTGACAGCTTTCCCATAGGTAGGTAACTAGAACTGCATACAATAATCCAAATTAAGCATCTGCAATATTTAATACAACTTCAGTATAAAATCACTCAATACCTTGATTTATAATCTCCGATGTACCAGAGGCGCCCCTTGTGACTCCATATTCAAGGAGTTATGGATCTGTATTCCTGGATCGCAAAGTTTTATCGCGCACTTCAGTGTTGCCGTTGTCTGCCTAAGTCCGAACATGGTTTCTGCAATCCTCTGCATTCTATTGGGAGCGCCACAATCCTGATTGCATGAGCATACGTTTTCTCGAACTTCTGGAAGTCGAATCCCAGCCCTCCTCTTCATTATTCCCCATTGTCGTTTCTCTTTCTCACCGAATCTCCTCACTTGCCCGCCACTTCCATTTGGTGCTCCTTCATTTTCCCGTTCTTCCACGGACTAGTACCCTCTCCTGTAAGATCCCCCTTCTCCAGACTTCTATCTGTGATTGTTGAATCACATTCCCAGCTCTTTATTTTAATCCCTCCCCTCTCCCGTTTTATACCACCTTATACCTCTGCCTTCACCACCCACACCCCCCAACCCACCATGTCACTGACTCCTCTTCTTTTTCCCAGACCTGCTGACGTGTGCCGTCCCGAAAAGTCGATTGTTTGGTCTTTTCCATAGACGCTGAGTTCATCCAGCATATTTTAAGTATGCTTTGGATTTCTAATTTCTGCAGATTTTCTGTATTTGTGACAATACTCCAAATTAGGCTTCACCAATTTCTTGTATACTGTCAGCCTATCTCTCCTACCCTTGTACTCGTTACTTTAAGTTATGATGGCCAATATGAGATAAGTTCTGTTAAGAACCTATCTACCTCTGACACACCTTTCGTGGGATTATCGATCCGCGTTCCTAAATCCTTCTGCTCTATCGCAAACATCACTGCCCTACCGCCCACAGCATAAGTCCCACTCGGCTTTGTCCTTCACAAATGCAACAAATCACACTTATCTGCATTAAATTGCGTCAGCTATTAGGATGCGATGGCACTCCGACCCTGCGACAGCTATCGAGCATGTTTTCGCAATTGAGCTTTAGCTCGGCATCCCACATTGCACGTGAAATCGCTTTCCGAAGTTCATTCTTGGACCTTCTGTACATTGCTTGATTACCAGTCCTGAACGTTATCTATCCAGACCTCAGCAGATTGCGAAACATTTCATTCATCTAGGCTTTCTGTGTGGGGAAGACCCCGAATGCTTTTGTGGGTACGCGTTCGTCCACAAGTGTCTTTGAGTGTCAAATGAAGCGAACCGCAAATGGAAAACATGAGGGTGGAAATAGTGGCAGAGGTGATAATTGGATACGAGAAAGGGTTGCTGATGATGGGGGTCTGATTTCTCTTATGCATGATGCCTAACAGTTCAGTTAGAATCTTTCATCTGTTGTCCATCATTTACGGATAAACCAGCAAGGAATACATAATTAAAGTAAATTGCTCCACCAAGTCTCTCACATTGAATCCTGTCCAAGACATTTCGGTGGACGAGAGATTACTGTTTGTAATATCAGACGTTGTTCACAGCTCAGCAATTGATTTACTCTCTTTAACAAAGATAATTGTTTTTCACCTTACATGTTTTCATCTGTGGAGCAGGGGAAAATAATGGAAAAGATAGAGTGATTATAGAAACATAGAAAACCCACAACATAATACAGGCCCTTCGGCCTACAAAATTGTGCCGACCATTTTTTTTAGCTTAGAACTACCTAGGCTTACCCGTAACCCTCTATTTTTCGATGTTCCGTGTATCCATCCTGGAGTATCTTAAAAGGCCCTATCCTTCCCGCCTTCATCATCGCTGCCGGCAGCCCATTCCACGCACTAACCACTCTCTGCGTAAAACAAAATTATCCCTGACATCTCCGCTGTGTCTACTACCAGCCATCTTAAAGCTATGCCTTCTTGTGCTAGCCATTTCAGCCCAGAGAAAAAAGTCCGACTATCCACACGATCAATGCCTCTCAGTACATTGATCAAATCTATCATGTCACCGCTCATCCACCGTCGCTCCAAGGAGAAAAGGCCAAGTACACTCAACCAATTCTCATAAGGCATGCTCCCCAATCTCGGCAACGTCCTTGTAAATCTTCTCTGCACCCTTCTATGGCTTCCACATCCTTGCTGTAGTGAGGCGAACAGAACTGTGCATAGTACTCCAAGTGGAGTCTGACCAGAGTTCTATATAGTTGCAACATTACCTCTCGGCCCCTAAACTCAATTCCACGATTGATGCAGGTCAATACACCATACGCCTTCTTAACCACAGAGTAAATCTGCGTAACAGCTTTGAGTGTCCTATGGACTCGGACCCCAAGTTCCCTCTGATCCTCCACACTGCGAAGAGTCTTATATTCTGCGAAGATGCTGTATTCTGCCATAATATTTTACCCACCAAAATGAACCACCTCACACTAATCTGGGTGGAACTCCATCTGCAACTTCCGAGACCAGTTTTCAATCCTATCAATGTGGACCTCCAACAGCCTTCCACATAATCCACGACGCCCCTAACTTTAGTGTTACCAGCAAATTTACTAACCAACCCCTCCACTAGTTTATCCAGGTCATTTATAAAAATCACAAATAGTAGGGGTCCCAGAACCGATCCCTGAGGCACACCGCTGGTCACTGGCCTCCATGCAGAATATGACACGTCTACAAGCACTCTGCCTTCTGTGTGCAAGCCAGTTCTGGAACCACAAATCAATGTCCCCTTGAATCCCATGCCTCCTTACTTTCTCAGGAAGTCTTGCATGGGGTACCTTATCAAATGCCTTGCTAAAATCCATATACACTACATCTACGGCTCTACCTTCATCAATGTGTTCAGAAACATCCTCAAAAAAAATCAGGCTCGTACTTTGCCTTTGTCAAAGTAATGATGACTATTCCTAATCATTTTATGCCTCACCAAATATTCATAAATCCTGCTTCTCTTGATCTTCTCCAGCAACTTAGTAACCACTGAAGTAAGACTCACTGTCTTATAATTTCCTGGGCTATCCCTACTCCCTTTCTTGAATAGGACAACAACATCCACAACCCTCCGATTCTCTGGAACCTTTCCGGTCCTCATTAATGATGTAAAGATCATCGTCAGAGGCTCAGTAATTTGTTTCTCGCTTCCCACAGCATCCTTGAACTACATCCCGTTCAGTCCCAAATTATCCAATTTGATGCTTTCCAAAAGCTCCAGCGCACCGTCTTCCTTAATATCCACATGCTCAAGCTTTTCAGTCCTCTGAAAGTCATCCCTTCAGACGCCAAGATCCTTTTCCGTAGTGAATACTGAAGCAAGGTATTCATTAAGTGCCAATGCCATCTCTTCCGATTTCATTCACATTTTTCCACTGTCACACTTGAATAGTATATTCTCTCTCATCTTATCATTTTGCTCTTCATATATTTGTAGAATGCCTTGGGGTCTTCCTTAATCCTGTCCACCAAGGTCTTCGCGTGGCCTCTTCTGGCTCTCCTAATTTCATTCTTAGGCTCCTTCCTGCTAGCCTTATAATCGTCCAGATCTCTATCATTATGTTGTAGAAGCTTTTTTTGAACCTTTCCTAAACTCTTCTTTTCTTCTTGACTAGATTTACATCAGCCTTTGTACACCACGGTTCCTGAAACGTACCATTACTTCCCTGTCTCATTGGAACGTATCTATACAGAACCCCATACAAATATCCCTTGAATATTTGCCACATTTCTTCCTTACCGGTCCCTGAGAAGTACTGTGTGCAATTTATGCTTCCACTGTCCTGCCTGATAGCTTCATATTTCCCCTTACTCCAATTAAACGGTTCCCTAAATTGTCAGTCCATGTCCGTCTCCAATGTATTAGTAAAGGAGTCAGTATTGTGCTCACTATCTCCAAAATGTTCTACCACTGATAGACCTGACACGTGACCAGGTTCATTTCCCAATACCAGATCAGGTACAAACTCCCCTCTTGTTGCGTTAGCTTCATATTGTGTCAAGAAACATTCCAGAACACACCTAACAAAGTCCACCCCATCTGCACTCTTCACTCAAGGGAGATGCCAATCATTATTTGGGAAATTAAATTCTCCTACCACAACACCCATGTTATTATGATCCTTTTCAGAATCTCACTCCTAACTGCTTCTCGCGGTCCCTATTGTTATTGGGTAGTCTGTAAAAACCATCCAGTAGAGTTATGGTCCCTTTCCTATTACTAAGTTCTACTCACAGAGACTCTTTAGACAATCGCTCCATGACTTCCTCCTTTTCTGCAGCCATTATGATTGCAATAACTACTAGCCAATGGTTTAAACTAATTTGTTGCTCTTTTCCATAAATATCAACATAGTCGTTTTTGTGTTTTACTCTTTGAGAGCTTCGTATAACTCTTTGTCTATGACTCAGATTGGATAAAAGTGGCAAGTAATTCCCCTTATGAACATCATTTCTTTAATCAGCCGAAGCAGCATTACTCGCTCCAGTATAAACTGGAGCGAGTAATGTTCAGAGCTCCAGTATAAAACACGGTGGTTCTTGGTCAGCAAACATCAGGCAGAAAACAAATTTGTGCTGTGTGTTTCTTTGAATGGCTATTGCTACTTGTTGCAGTGTCTGCTGGCAGCCTGATATGAAAACGCAAAGAAATGTTTGATTTGTTTAGTTCATAGAATGAAGATGACAGAGACAATGGTCGAACGTTCGATCTGCACTCCCATGCAGAGAAATCAGACCTTCTATTCGAGATCTATCCGAAAGCTGTGAAAGTAAAAGGTCAGTTTCGCGTAGTGAGCGTTGGATTTGTCACAATCTGCAATTTAAGACAAAATATATTTTCTCTCTTTGAATGTTCTGATTAAGGGTCTTCGCACTGAATCCGTAACGCTGATTCTACATTCGCAGATATTACCTGACCTGTTGAGATGACCAGCATTTTATAGTTTAATTATTTAGCTTATTGGATGCAAATGGCGCAGCAGTAACACAACGTGCGATAGAATCAATTTTACTATATCTCTGTGTGTCTGTCACTCGCAATCTATTACATTACCGTGCCGAATTCAATTGTATTAATAGGCGCATGAGTCATTTATCATAGGGTCAATGAGCTTCTCATAGATGCAATACTGGCAATGATTGTATTTATTGCGAAAAGAAGGTAAGGAAACATAAAAGAGGCATCCACAACGGAGGCAGATGATGCGTTCAAACATATTCTAAAGACAATGTGGGATCCATATTAAAAGAAATCGCTTATTTGCATTTCTAATTAGTCACTTGCATTCTCAATTAAAAATAACAAATATGATTCCTGTACAAAACGCATACTAAATGCTGGAACGACTCAGCGGGGTGCGCATAATCCCTTGAGGGATATAAACAGTTGAAAATTCGGGCCGAGACGTTTCCTCAGGTCTAATTAACTTGCTGAATTCTTTCAGAATTTTTTTGAATGTGTGTTGGTGCAGGTGTTCCTCAAGATTATCAGAATCTGCGCAATCTCGTCTGACTGTGCACAACGATTCGTGCTCGCACCGTAATAGTTCAAATAACGACCTCGCCATCTGACAAGTATACTGTCTATCACCAATAGCAATTGTTTTAAAACTATTGACCCAGTAGTAAAATTTTATTTTATTTTAACAAATGAACTGCAGTAAACGGTCAGGCGGTCCCGCTTTGATAGCGGGCTGCGAATGAAGATTTTCAGCTCACCTTCTCCACATCTGAATGTTGTTTGATTGGATTTCAGAACATTGGTTGCTTTGATGTATTGGGAACGAAACACTGTGCGGAAAAAAATCGTTACTTTTGTCTTAAAGTCAGATAGAGTTACCAGAAAGTATAACTAAAATTTACCTTATAAGAATTTATATTTGCAAAATATATTTGCAAATGGCGAACCCTATAATTTATTTAATATCTGCTTTGCCAGAACGCCGAGTCTGCAAAGCTGATCTAAAAGGCTCTCCCTCAAATGTCAACTGTCCATTTCCTTCCAAAGATTCTGCTTGATTCGTTGAGATGGCTTCGGCTCCAAGCAATATTTTCTTTGTGCATCGGAGACAATCAAAGCACATTTTTCAAAAAAAAAATTACATCAATTCAGGTATGCTGAAAATGTCAATAATAATATAGCATACCTAAAACTGCTGAATGAAAACCAATTCGTTTTCTCCTTTCCCTAAGGAAGGGTCTTCAACCTGTAAAATTAATTCTTTCTCTTTCGATGCAGAAAGGATGTGCTATCAGAGTGCTGTTATCGAGTTTTTCCCCAATCTTTTACTTCCGTAAATTGTCTACATTATACATCAGAAGAGCTGTTTCCCCATTCCCACAATATATATTCGCTCTCACCTGCTCATTAACTCCTCTTTGATCGACTTGGCGCTTCCGTACATGCAGGAGTTATTTAGAGTGACCACCTCACCGACGACACATTTATTACGATAGAGAAAAATGCAATGCAGCCATAGAGAGAATGTACGAACTCTATCCAACAAGAACAGAGGTTGGGATCCAAGATAATACAGAGGAGAAACCGGGGCTAGGTTTTTTACGCAGGGAGTGGTGAGTTGTTGAAATGGGCTGCCGGCGACAGCGGCAGAGGTGGATACGACAGGGTCTTTTAAGAGACTCCTGGGCAGGTAAATGGAGCTCAGAAAATTAGAAGGCTAAGGGTAACACTAGGGTAATTTCTCAGGTAAGGCACCTGTTCGGCACAGTTTTGTGGGCCGAAGTTCCTGTATTGTGCTGTAGGTTTTCTATGTGTCTACAGTCTGAAAAATAAAATGCTGGAGGCTACTTTCGAAGTTTCACTTTCAGAACCTTCATCTTCGGTGGATAAATCAAACGATCACTATTGGAGAAGGAACTAGCCATTACTGGTCTTGTCGAAGAACTTCAACCTATACTGTCAAGTCAAGTCAACTCACTATCTATTGTCATTTCGACTATAACTGCTGGTACAGTACTCAGCAAAAACGAGACAACGTTTTTCAGGACCATTGTACTACATGAAACAGTACAAAAACTACGCTGATCTATGTAAAAACAACCAGAAAATAATACTACAATAGACAACAGACATATCCAGGACTGCATAAAGTGCACAAAACAGTGCAGGTATTACAGTAAATAAAAATCACGACAATAGACAGAGTAGAGGACAGTAAATTGGTGGCAGTCCAGACTCTGGGTAATGAGGACTCTGATATCTTGGGGGAAGAAACTGTTACATAGTCTGGTTGTGAGAACCCGAATGCTTCGGTGCCTTTTCCCAGATGGCAGGAGGTAGAAGAGTGTTGTTTGCTTTACGGATGCAGCGTGTAGTGTAAATTTCTGTAATGGCTGGAAGAGAGACCCCGATGATCTTCTCAGCTGACCTCACTATGCGCTGCAGGGTCTTGTGATCTGCGACGGTGCAATTTGCGAACCAGGCAGTGATGCAGCTGCTCAGGATTCTCTCAATGCAACGCCTGTAGAATGTAATGAGGATGGGGGGTGAGAAATGGACTTTCCTCAGCCTTCGCAGAAAGTAGAGACGCTGATGGGCTTTCTTTGCCATGGAGCTGGTGTTGAGGGACCAAGTGAGATTCTCCGCCAGGTGAACACCAAGTAATTTGGTGCTTTTAACGATCTCTACCGAGAAGCCGTCGGTGTTCATCGGGTAGTGGTCGTTCCGTGTCCTCCTGAAGACAACAACCAACTCTTTTGTTTTGTTCAAATTCAGAGGCAGGTTATTGGCTCTGCACCGGTTCGTTGGCCGCAGCACCTCCTCTCTGTAAGCTGACTCGCCGTACTTGCTGATGAGACCCACCACAGTTGTGCCATCGGCGAACTTGATGATATGGTTCGAGCTGTGTGTTGCAGCACAGTCTTGGGTCAGCAGAGTGAACAGCAGTGGACTGAGCACGCAACCCTGGGGAGCCCCCGTGCTCAGTGTGATGGTGTTGGAGATGCTGCTCCCGATCCGGACTGACTGAGGTCTCCCAGTCAGGAAGTCTAGTGTCCAATTACAGAGGGAAGAGTCCAGGCCCAGTAGGCACAGATTTCCAATAAGTTTCTGTGGGATGATTGGGTCGAATGCTGAACTGAAGACTATGAACAGCATTAGAACGTACGTGTCTTTTTTGTCCTAGTGGGTTAAGGCCAGGTGGAGGGTGATGCAAGTAGCGTCGTCTGTTGAACGGTTGGGACGGTACGCAAACTGCAGATTGTGCAGTGAGGGGGGCAGTAGGGTCTCGGTGTGCCACATGACGAGCCTCTCGAAACACTTCATGATGGTGGATGTGAGTGCAACGGGACGGTAGTCATTGAGGCAAGACACTGAAGACTTCTTCGTCACGGGGACCATGGTGGCGGACTTGAAGTACGTTGGAATGTTGGCGCTGTTCAGGGAGATGTTGAAGATGTCAGTGAAACCATCTGCTAGCTGGTCTGCACATCCACTAAGCACTCTACCGGCTGGCATCCTTGGGTTGTCCTTCACAGGGTTATTCTCACATCGGCCACCATGAGACACAGCACCTGGTCATCTGGAGGAGGGGTGGTCTTCCTCGCCGCCACGCCAGTTTCCACCTCAAATCGAGCGTAGATGTTATATAGTGCATCTGGGAGGGAGACATCACCCGCACAGTCCGCTGATGTTGTCCTGTAGCTGGTGATATCCTGAATGCCCTTCTACATGCACCGCGTGTCTCCGCTTTCCCGGAATTGGCTGTGGTTTCGCTGGGCGTGTGCACGATTTGCCTCTCTGATGGCCTGGAACAGTTTGTCCCTTGTTGTTGTTAGGGCTGCTTTGTCGCCTGCTCTGAAGGCGGATTCACGGGTCCTCAGCAGCGCATACACCTCCGCTGTCATCCATGGCTTCTGGTTAGCGCGTGTAGTGATGGCCTTGGTCACAGAGACGTCGTCGATGCACTTGCTGATATAGCTAGTCACTGACGCCGTGTGCTCCTCTAAGTTGGTACAGTCGCCATCAGTTGCAGCCTCCTGAACATGTGCCAGTTAGTGTGCACAAAGCAGTCTTGAAGAGCAGATATAGCTCCTGCTGGTCAGGATTTCACCTGCCTCTGAATTGATTTGGAGCGCCTGACGTGCAGTATGTAAACTGGGATTAGCAGAACAGAGATGTGGTCTGAGTAACCGAGGTGGGGGCGAGGCTTGCCTTCACAGATCCAGACAGATCTGCAGACTTCAACCAGCACTTTGTTGCTCGAGACTCAAACGTGTGAAGCATCTTGTAACTGCTTTAAACGGTGTGCCGGAGCCCTCTCATGTGTGCTGCAATCGCACTTTTTCCTTACCAACACCTACCCCTCCATCTATCTTCGTTTCATTCGCAAACTTTGCCACAATCACACTGCCCCATTGGCAAATAATGTAAAAGGTAGCGCTTCTAATACTGACCACTGAGGAACACCACTAGCCGCCGGCAGTCAACTAGTTACAGTATCTTTCTTGTAAAGCAGAAGTATTTTCTCTTGTTCAGCAGCCTAATGTGTGTCACCTTAACAAACGACTTATATCATATACCGTCTCTCCTTTGTCAACCATGTTTGTCACTTCCTAGAAGAACCCTAACAGATTTGTCAGGAAGGATTTGCTTCACATAAACCATGCTGCCTTTGACTTATTTTATAATTAATCTCCAAGGACCTGAAATCTCATCCTTAATAATAATCTCATCTCTTCCAAACACTGAGGTTAGGCTAAGTGGCCTATCATTTCCTTTATTTTGCTTTCCTTCATTCCTAAAGACTGGAGGCACATTTGCAATATTCTAATCCTCCGTGACCATGTCAGATGCAAATGATTTATGAAAGATCATGATTAATACATCCGTTATCTTTTCAGCAAATTCTCTCGGGCTCTGGGATGCAGTCCATCTGGTCCAGGTAACTTATTCACCTTTAGACTTTTAGTTTTACTTTGTAATAGTAGTGGCACTGGCTCCTGCTCCCTGTCACTTACAGTCCTCTGGCACACAGCTTATGTCTTCCGCAGTGAAGACAGGTGAAAATTACCCATTAGATCCATCTGTCATTTCTTTGCCCCCCATTACTACCTCACGAGCATATTTTCCACTGTTCCAATATCAACTCTTATCTTCTTTTTACTCCATATTTCTGGTATCCTGCTTGAGATATTTGGTGAGTCTGCTCTCATATTTCATCTTTTTTCCTTCTTAAATGTTTTCATTTGTCTTTCGATGGATTTTTAAATGATTCCCAGTCATCTAACTTTCCATTCAGTTCCGCGACCCTACATACACTTTCCTTGCTTTGTATGCAGTTATTAACTTCCTCTGTCATCCAAGGTGCCTAAACCTGCCCTTTGATAACTTCTTACTCTGTGTGATATATCTATCCTACGGCCTGTCAACTATTCCCAGAGTCCTCAGTCATCTCTGCTCTGCCGGCATCCCCGCCAGCATCGTCCTCCAATCCACCTGGGAAAACTCCTCTCATACCTCGGTAATTCTCTGTAATTCAGTTACAGAACTGATTCATGTGAGTTATACTTCTCTCTCTTAAACTGCAGTATGAATTCAATCATATTACGATCGCTGTCTTGTAAGGGTTCCTTTAAGTTAAGCTCCCTGTTAAGATCTGGGTTAGTACACAACGCCCAATCGAAGATAGCCTTTCCCGGAGTAGACTCTTGTACAAGTAGCTCTAAAAAGCCATCTGCAAGGCAATCAACACATTCCTTCTCTTGTGAACTGACACCAACCCGATTTTCCCAATCCACTTGCATATTAAATTCTCGCATTACAGTTGCATCATTTCCTTTATTACGTGCCTTTTGTAGCTCCATGTTCAATTTGAGCCCTACATCCTGGGTACTATTTAGAGGCCTAAATATGATTTTCATCATATGTTTTTTTTTCACCCTTGCAATTTCTTAACTTCGCCAATATTCTCTGGTCTTGGGTCACCTCTTCTAAAGATGTAATTCCATTTCTTAGCAACAGAGACTTTCGCACTGTCTGTTTGATATAAAGTACAACCTTTGATATTAAGCTACCAATTATGGTCTTCTTTCAGCCATGACTCATAACGACTGATACACAACAGTCAGAAGAAAAAGTACGAATTAGACATACGTTATTCAGAGTTTTCAGAAGAATGTTAAGCACATGGCTCTTCCAGTACAATTCATATTTCCATCTGCGAATTTATCGACTTTCTCGTCAATAATTATCCGTCAATACACATTGCTAAAGGACTCCGGATGATGTACTTACTGTCTGTGGGAGCCTGGTACATAGGTCCGTTCATCTACAGCAGGGATTGCATTTCAATCGGCTATGACGTAATTAAGGTTGCTTCAAAACGGATATATGCAATCGCAGCTGAGAAATGGAGGGCAGGAATGGTTCATATGGGTCCTGAGCACTGCTCTACCTATCAGAATCATCGTTACGTTCACTCGTAGCTCCCTTATAGATTAAAGCTAAAAGTTCAAACCATTGTGGATATTCATTGGAAATAGTAAATTTAAATTAGAAAATATGGTGAATGCGTGAATAGAAGTCGTGCTTAAAAAGTTTCCTCAGATTTCCTTTTTTTTTACCAATCCTTGGACTATATCATCCATTTCTTCCGCAGGAAATCAACAGGGAGCTCTTATCCCAGGATGGGAGAATCAAGAAATGAAGAGCATAAAATTTAGATACCGAGGGAATGATTTAAAAGGAAACTGAGGGGATACTTTTTACAAGTATTTGGAACGAGTGGCCGGAGGAAGTGTTTAAGCCTGATTCAATTAAATCATTAGAAAAGTAACTGCACAGATGCATAGAATGGAAAGGTTTAGAGCAATACAAACCAAATTCAGGCAAATAGGATGAGGTTAGTGGACATATAGATTGGTAGAGGAGATCTCCTGCGAAAAACCTATCTTCGTGCTGCGTTACTTGTTGACCGTAGATTTGTTTGGAATACCCTGGTTATAGCATTCTGAAGATAATGGTCTTTCCTGGACTCGAAACCAAAACAACCTAGCTGTTTTGCTGTTTCCATTGTTATTTCTGACCAAGTCAGCTATTTCACCACGTGTGCCTGCTTCGAGCCGGAAAGAATTGCCCTCCTTCTTGCGAAAGATCCCAAGTGATTACTTCCAGAGAAAATGGTTGCTGCAATTTGTTAGGTACGTTGACTAGACTTGGATTGAAATGGTGAGGACTGACAACGATTATGGAAACTTTGGAATGCAGGCCTTTACTGAGGCGGTTCAGAAGCTTGGCGTTTGCTGCGCCTTCTCCGAAACTTTCCACAGGACTATTTGAGAGAAAGGTTACTTCGTGTCACCTAGGTTATACGTCCACGAAATTCGTGGTGGCTTTTCTCACTCAAGCGGAAATTGACGGTTTGTTAAAGAAAAGTGCTCGCAAAACATTTCTGGCGTCCATTACGTAGGCAGTGAGGCATTAATCGCAACTTCAGTTCTGCCGCCAGAAGAGAACAAAGAAATCGTTGCTTATGCTATCGGAGTCGCGAATTTGTAACGTGAGTATCCCGGATTTTAAAGAATGCTTAAGGCGTCTTCATCCAGCTGCATTTTCCACTAATCATTTAGTAGTATTTTCAGAAAAAGACCTTCGGCTGTTATCAGAACAGAATGCCTCACTGGGAGCACAACGACCTCGACACTGATTCGTTAATGTACAGGAATGGAGAGCCTCAACACCGTGACTAGCACCTAAACGGAAACATCTCAGCTCAGGGTCCCAACAAACTAATAGGGCATTTATGCTAAAACGCATGCACTTTACAAGCATGCGTTTTACAAGCGACGAAGGTCCACTTGTCAACCAATCTTGTGCAAACATTTCAAATCTTCAGCTGTGGCAGGTGTGAGGAACTGACCAAGTAAATCGATGTGCAGAATTTTGGCTAACTGGGTCGGTTAAACATCTTTGTGGGATTATAGAATTGCGAGTCAGCAGAGAATGGTGGGCTGCCTTTTAATTTGCTGCTGCGCACTATAAGGCTGCCTCTGGTGTTTCCCTTTAGCCTACTGCGTAAACACAAGACTGCGTGGTAATGTCGTCCAGCCTACCGTTGTACACCACGAGGCTACATGACTTATGTTGTTTTTTCCCCTATAGCTTGCTTGGAACAATAACAAATATGGAAACGTTGAACAAACTACACCCATTAGAATCAACCATATATGTAGAGATCATCAGGGGAGACGTTGCTGTCCGTAGGGGCGGCTCTAGAGCCACGAAAGTAATAGTCCCTTTAAGAATAACTGGGACTGAGTAGTGTGTGGAAAAGTACATTCCTTAACAAACTGGCTACGAGAATGACATCCCGATATATGGAATCCAGCTGAACCCCGACCAAGCAGCTGGACACCCAGAAATGATTCAAAACCCTACCAGTGAGTCTTCCCTGAAAGACCGCAATCAAGACCAGGGCCAGGGTGAGGAGTGAGGAAGGTCAGCCCTGACCGGCCAGTCACCAGTCCCTGAGTTCTGGTAAGAACAATAAAGAAATTGGAAGAGAGAGATCAGACCTAACAGGCAAAATATTTTTGTGAAATTTAAAGGGATCCAGGTATTCGTATATGGTAATCAGCTGATTACGAACCGCGGTTGTTATTGAGAATGGAACACAGAATACAAAAAAATTAATAAAACTAAAAGTAAACGAGGTGGTGGTTGAGGGAAACAAGACAGTGTGATAGGTGTTCTGTCGATCAGGAGGCGAGTGAGAAGCGACAGAGAGCGAAGAATTTATCGGAAGCTGGATCTTTTAGTTTTAATGGTGGTGGGTTGTATACCATCCACGTGGAATGTGAGGTGCTGTTCCTCTAGTCTTAGGCTTGTCTGGGCAACGGAGGAGGTTGAGACAGACATGTCTATGTAGGAAGTGATGGGTTACATTGGCTGGGAATAAAGAGCTTCAGAGGGCAATAGTAGATGGAACTCAAATACTTTGTGAAGAGGTCACGCAGTCTGTACCCATTCTCACCTGTATACAGATGACTTCCCTGGCTGGATACTAGTGTATATGCATGTACAAGACAGCCTCACCTGGAAGGACTGTTCAGGACCTTGGATGATAGTGAGGAATCTATAGGGAGAGATATTCTACCTTTTGCGATTATGTAGCATGGTGCCTCGGGAGACAGAAGAATGGTGCACCAGAGAGAGCTCGATCCCCGCAGAAACCGGAAAGCCCGGGACAAGGGGAAATGTGGCTGGTGATGGGAATCACGTTTTGGATGCCGGCTGTGGCCATGAATGAGATGCAGATTGTAATGTTTGGTGGGGCGTTGGATGAGAACAAGGTGAACTGTGTCCTGGGGATGGAAATCGAGATATCGTGATGACGACATCAACAACAGTGAGAGGGATGCACTGTTTTTGAAAGTGAAAGACAGTTTTGATGGTTTGAAAGAACTAACTGAGAGAAAAAATTCTCAGCCAAATTTGGCTGAGTGGTGCCATAACAGCAATTACTCAGCAAAAATAAAGAGCTGATTATTGACATCAGAAGAAGGAAGTAAGAGATCCACGAACCAGTGTTTGTTGGAGGATAAGAGGTGTAGGTGGTCATCAGCTTTACGTCCTTCCATGTTATTCTTTCGGAGAACCTGAGCCTATTGGAGTATAAAAGTTGCATTGTTTGCTATGTAACCAAAACTATTTAGTCAGCTTTGAACTTGCTATTTGCGAGAGAGTGAGATCTTAAGAATGTAGAAGACAGTGGTGTGTTAATGAGAGGTAGCTAAGAGATGTTTTGCTTTGAACTTGTTTGCTGTGTGACCAAAACTATGTAGTCAGCTTTGATGTAGATTATGTAGTCTCAGTTTGCTATGTTCTATGCATGTATCCAATTGAATGTAGAAGACAATGGCGTGTTAATGAGAGGTAGCGAAGAGATGTAGATTAGAACATGATTAAGTCAATGTACTTGTAGAAGCAATAGTGGCGGATGTACTTGTGAATCGCAACTATAGACCGATTGGATATACTAATGCAACTAAACCAGGAGATTGCTATAAAAAATACTATGTACAAGGATCGGTGGGCAATCAGCGACCAGCTCAATGAATGTCTCAGCTTTGATTTGCAAATTAAAGTTTAATATTTCTTGAAGAATCTTCTGCGTCTCCTGGTCCTTTGTGGGGCACGAAAAACCACGACAAAACTGGCGACCGCGGCAGGACCGGAAAGAGACCCGCGGAAAGGAAACGGCAGATTGGGGACGCTTCCCAGTCGTCTAGCGACCCCCACAAGGTTAACAGAATTTAGGGTGCACCCAAACAAAAGGTAAGCGCTTTTTGCGACAATTTGGACTAAGAATTCTGTTGGTTTTGGGGAGGTCTTGGAGTTTCAGAAGTGTGGAACCACTGACAAAGGGTCTCTCCGGTCCAAAGAATCTGGCAGAATTGGGGGTTACCGGGGGCTCAGAAGATTGATCAAGAACACTGCAGTGAGGGTAAGTACAAATAAGCTAGTAAGAAGTTAAGTGAAGAAAAATTCCACGTGGTGTTGGTAAGTCCCTGTTGATACCGCTTCGGAGAAAAAGAAGGTCTGAACGGGCAGGGAAGTGGAAAATAGAGAAAATCCTCGTGGATACCGCCTTAAGAGATAAGGGTTCGAATAGATGAGGTGCATAGAGAAAACCCCTGTAGATACCGCTTCGTATGACACGAAGGTTTGAACGGGCAGGGAAAGGGAAAATAGAGCAAATCCTCGTGGATACCACCTTAGGAGCTAAGGGTCTGAATAGACGAGGTGCATAGAGAAAATCCCTGTGGATACCGCTTCGTATGATACGAGGGACTGAACGGGCAGGACAGAATAGGAAACAAGGACGGTCCAAATATATAGTTTAAAGCGCTGGTAGATAGACTATAGACTAGGCATAAAATTAGAGTAAATAATATTATCCAGTAAACGAACTGTGAATCTCTGAAATAACTTAAAAATAGAGAACAACATGACAGGTAAAGGAACGGCAGTAGAGATTCTGAGCAAAAACATCCCGGTAAATAAATATGAGATCACAAAAACTTCAGAAAAAAGGGAAAAAAGAACCAAAAACCAGGTCACAAAATGGCCAAGAGAATGGCCAACGTTTGATGTAAGCTTGTGCGAAGAAATGGAAGCACTAATTAAAATTTACAAACCAAAAGATTAATCTAAGAAAAGAGGGCAAAAAAGAGAACGAGAAATTGAAGTGCTAAAACACGTCAGAACGGAGGGAGAAAGGCTGAGGAGGAGAGGTAGAATATTGATTACAAGCAAGGAAGACACTAAGGTGCTGGAGAAACAGCCTGTTAGCGTGAGAGGAAGATACAGTGAGAAGCTGACTTCAGCTCCGTACCCGGATGCGAAAGAAACAGAAAAGCCCCCTCCCTATAATGAGGAAAGAGCCCCTAAGCAGTACCCCCTGCTGACGGGAACAGTAAACATGCAGGGAGAAGTACAAGTTTGGGATAACGAAGAGGGAAAAAGACAATACGAGAAGGAAAAAGCGGCGATATGGAAGGAGGTACAGGCAGAAAGGACAAAGGTGGAACAGGCAAAGAGAGAAATGAAAGAAGAGATTGAACGGATGAAGTACTTGATAGAGGAAAAGGAGTATCGTTTATACCATATAAATAAACAGTCTAGAAAAATAAGTGGCTCATCAGGGCAGGAAGAGATGAGGCATTCAAGAGGAAGTGGAAAAAAGAAAGGAGATGAGAGTCTTGGAGAAACACAAGAGAGAAGGAAATCAAGCACGAGTAAGGATCCTGAAGAGTCTCTGCCACAGGTGTACAGACACGGACAGGAAGAAAGAGAAGGTGGCTCATTGGAGGAGCCAGAGTGAAGTGGAGAGAGAGAGGATGCGAGAATTTGTGGGGAAGAGGTAGGAGGCAGAAGCCTAGAAGAGCAGAAGGAGGCGGTAGGGGAGCGACTTGCGGAAGTAGAGAGAGAGCCAGATCAGTTAGTGAGAGGGGATTGCCAGAGGAGATGCAAAGAATACTCCGGGGGCCAACCAAGTATTGAATCAGTACAGAAAGGAAGGACTCCACAGGGAGACCGAGGGAAGAAGACCCTAGAGAAATTTGTGTGGGAGGCAGTAAAGACATACCCTGAGACAGATGAGGAGTCAGGCGAGGAGGAGAGCCAGGGCAGGTGGAAAGAAAGAGGAAGAATGATGCCATTGTTAGTTAAAGGATCAAGATAAGTGCAGTATCTCCCTTGGGGATCCCAGGACCCAGAAGGGCTGAAAAGCGCTCTGCCCAATCTACATGAAGGAGCAGGGAAATGGATTAGAGCCTTTGAAGAAGAAACGGCGGGACGATTATTGGCTATGGGAGATTTGAAGGCACTATTGATAAGGTTGATGGGAACCTCCAAATTTAACGAACTAATGGAAATGGCTGGCATAGTAAACTCGAACGACCCGAGAACTGAAGGAGAGGGGTTTGACAGAGTGAGGCAGAGGGTATGGCAGGCCCTCAGGAAGTTTGTTCCACCCAAAGTGGACCCCAAAGTTTTAAAGGGGGATTCACTGGGAGACACTGAAAACGCAGCATCCTACGGAGAAAACCAGTTGAAAAGGTGGAGACTGGAGACTGAGCAAGAGGTGAAAAATAACTTATTTATCACCACACTGTTCGGACATAGCATTTTGGATGCAATGCCTCCGCAAGTAAAATCCAAAGTGGAGGAAATGGTTAGGCTGACGTCAAAGACCCCACAAGAATTTAGAGACCACGTAGTCCATGCGGTTGAGAAATACTGGAAAGACAAACGAAGGTTGGCTGAGCTGCAGGAAGAGGTGCAAAGAAAGTTAATACAAATGCAGCTCGAAGAACTCAAAAAGAAGGAAAAAGAGAATAGCAAGAAAATGCTGCCAGCAACCACCGGTCCCAGTACAGCCATTGAACTTAATGAAGCACCGCTATATGGAGGAACCGATCATACTGTAAGACAAGGGCCGGAAAACCCCATGCCAATAATCAATGTCTTTGGAGGAGCATTCCCACAAATGCCCTATCAGGAACAGACTAAATTCAAACAGCCCAGGCAGGACTGGAATTCCCAAGGAGGGGGACAGAGGAGCTATGGGCAGGGGGGACCAGTGAGGAAATAGGGGGAAAGAGCGGTAGAGAGACTGCGGGGGATGTAATCAGCCAGGTCACATGAGAAGAGATTGTCCGTTTAAACCATCGCCTGTCACGCACCAGCAGGAACCAATAAGAAGCGAACTAAAGTTTAGCCAAGGACCAGCCCCCACAGGCCCAAGCGGACCTGTGAACCCCTATGCGAGGTATTAGGTGTGCCCCGAGAACTTGAGTGGGAAGGGACATTACCCAATGATAACAAGGGAGGCAGACGAGAAACCCATTGTTCAGTTTATGTTAGAAGGGCAACTGACACCAATGATGATAGATACTGGAGCCACGTACACTTGTGTACAGCCACAGTATGCCCTTCACCTTCACATGTCAGGAAAGTTTATTAAGACGGTAGGGTTCTCGGGGAAAGCACAGTTGACACAGTGCACGGCTCCAGTGCAGTTGAGATTGGGAAATAAAGGAATTGTTTTGCCAGTGCTAGTATTTAAAGGAACTCCGATTAATTTGTTAGGCAGAGATGCCTTATTGAAACTGGAATTAAAATTAGAATGCACCAGAAACGGGCTGAGTGTGGAAAGAGCAGTGGCTCAATTGATAGTGCGAGAAGACAGGAAGGCTAATGTCTTTTGCATAGGAGACATCACAGATCAGATTCAGGAAACCTGGGAAAAATGGAAAAAGGGCGTGCATGCTATATTACCCAGGGCTGTAATGCCCAAATCTGAGCTATATTGTACAGTGATTTTTGACTAGACTCAGAACAGGGAGTTAGAGGAGAGATGGCACCTGGAGGCATGTACCCTACAGCACCTGGAAGGGGAGGCTGTGATAATTGGAAAGCAAGGGGCAGCTTTACAAGTTAAGTGGAACACCTTTTTAGAAAAATGGTACAGGATACCAGAGGCTGCGCCCCACGTAACGTTGTTGGTAAACAAGGGATATCAGTCTAAAGACTTAGGACCCTTAGTTAAGAGTGCTGAAACCGTAACAGTGTGGAGGAAAATCACGGCAAAGTTCTGGATATCAGAAGACAACAATTGCATTAAAATAATGGTAGGTGTAGATGTGGTAGGGACAGTGAGAGAGGTCGAAATAACTCCCCAACCACACATGCCATTGCTGGGAAAGGAAAGAGGCCAGCAGAAAGATAGAAGTTTAGGTGAGTTCCCATCTATTCTGTTGTCACAGCATGGCACGGACGTAGGGAAAACAAAAACAGCTGGTCCGGTGAAAATAAGGCTGAAAAGGGGAGCAATTCCACCCGAGACCACAATACCCTCTAAGACCAGAAGCAGAAGAGGGAATAGCATCGATAGTGCAGGGGTTGCTTGAAATAGGAGTGCTTAATAGAACAAACAGTCCATGCAATACCCCGTTGCTGCCGGTCTTAAAAGCAGATAAATCTAAGTGGAGATTGGTGCATGATTTGCGAGTAGTAAATGATGTGGTAGAGGACTGGCCAGCGGTAGTCTCCAAACCAGACACGCTTTTGACTAATGTTCCACCAGAAGTAAGTTACTTTTCAGTGATTGATTTGTATTCGGCTTTCTTCAGCATTCCTCAGGCCGACCAGTGTCAGTATCTGTTTGCATTTACTTACAGATGAGCTCAGTATACCTATACCAGAATGCCCCAAGGGTTTAAACATTCACCACATGTTTTTAATCAGCTGTTGACGGCAGACCTAGAGGGCATACCATTGGAAAGTACATTGTTACAGTATGTGGATGACCTGTTGATTTGCTCCCACAGTAAGGAACAGTGTGAGCAGGACTCTATAACTGTTGGAGAAGCTGGTGCACGGAGGACATAAAGTATCCAAAAAGAAACTGCAATTTTGCACGCAGCAAGTGGAATACTTAGGCAGGGTAATATCCAAGGGAGTGAAGGCAATAGCACCAGATCAGATTGAGGCAATAACTAAGGCCCCAAAACCCCAGACTATAGGGCATATGATGACGTTTTTGGGAATGGAAGTGTACAGCTCAGATTGGATAGGAGAATATGTTGAGATTGTGGCACCTTTGAGAAAGATAATGAAAGAAGCAGGATATACAAATCTGTAGAACGGCTTTCAGTGGAATGGAGAGGCGGACATAGTTTTCAATACTATTAAGTAAGAATTGCAGTCAGCACCAGCATTAGCTTTGCCTGACTACGAGAAGGTTTTTCATTTGTATGTATCCAACCGACAGGAGGGTTATGTCACAGCGGTTCTAACACAACAGACAGGCACAGGAAAAGCAAAGCAGCCGATAGCATACTACAATACGAGTCTAGATGAGGTGGCTCAGGGGTATCGACCCTGTTATCAGGGATTGGCAGCGCTGTAATATGCATATGAAAAGGCATCATCTGTAACCCTGGGCTATCCTGTGACTCTGTACACACACCACAAAGTAGCAGAACTGCTGGAAAGAGGGAAATTTGTGCTGACGCCAGCCAGGATAGCAGCGTATCAGATGCTATTGACATTTCCAGACAAAACTATACAGAGATGCACTACCAGTAATATAGCCGATTGTGTCCCTTTGGGCTATGAAGGAGATCCCCATGATTGTGTAGGGAAGATGATAGCATTTGCCAAATTGAGAGCGGATTTACGGTCAGATCCACTAGAGGATGAAGATAAAAAGGTTCTGTTCGTAGATGGCTCTTGTTACAGGGATTATGATGGAAATCATGCAGGGTTCTCAGTAGTGCAGCAGGATCAGTCGAACTATAAGATTATTAGGATGGAGTCCTGTCCCCAACCGTGTTCCGCCCAACTAGCGGAAATCAAAGCCCTGACAGCTGCGTGTGAAATGATGGAAGGTGAGACAGTAGACATCTATACTGATTCGGCATACACTCATGGAGTATGCCATTTGTTCGGGGCAGTGTGGAAATAGAGAGGTTTTTAAAAAAGTAGTGGAGATCCCTTGCAACATTGTCAGCAAATTCTAGACTTAATAAAAGCCATAATGAAACCTAAAGCATTGACTATAGTAAAATGCCAGGCACATAAAAAGGGAAATGATGTAATAACAAAGGGAAATCAAGCTGTGGACGAGGCAGCCAGAAAAGCGTCTGGATGTACATCAGGTGTCATTACCCCCCGGGTAAGCCTAGCTCCAGAACCTGTGGTAGAGGACGTAATTGAAATACAAGGTAAGGCAACTTTGGCAGAACAGACAATGTGGAGACGAATGGGGGCCAAGCAGAACCCGGAAGGCTTGTGGAGCATGGAAGACGGTTTGTTGGTAGAGCCCACCCCTCTACTGACGATTCTAATTTCAGAAGCGCATGGGAATGACCATTGTGCAAAGGGGGAAGTGATAAAGAAAATAAAGAAGGATGGTTTTTGGTCACCTTATTTTCAGGCTTCAGTGGACTTTGTCTTGTCACAGTGCGAGGTATGCACACAGAATGCAGGGTTCCGACATCAGTTATTTGACTGGTTAGAAAGTAGACTCGGAGGATGGGGAGTATGGCTGACTAAAATGGCAATAACTCTCAGTATTGTATTGTTGAGCTGTGCGCTTGTGCTGTGCTGTTTACTTCCTTGTCTCAAGTCTCTTGCAGTGCGTGCTGCAACCAAACAATTTCCGATGCTCGTGGCAATTACTGAAGCAAGCTTAGTGGAGAAAGAAACACCGAAAATGTATCGTTACAGCCTACAACACCTGCAGGATGAACAAGAGCAAAACGACAGCGTGGGAGTAGATTGTAAGGGCTTCTCAGTTTTTTTGCCTGTCTCAGGTACAAAGGGACAGGTTTTTGGGTCAGCGGCCCAGGGTAACAGGGAGAGAATACTTTGAGGTCTTGGCGCAGAAAATTATAGTTTAACCCGAGATTTGGGAATAAGTGCTTGAGTTTATTGGGGCTTTTGTGCACGGACTCTTCGTCTTATTTCTCTGTGTGAGACCCTATGGGTCTCAAAGGGGGTAAATATTTGAGTATAAAAGTTGCATTGTTTGCAGTGTAACTAAAACTATGTAGTCAGCTTTGAACTTGCTATTTGCTAGGGAATGAAATCTTAAGAATGAGAGGTAGCTGAGAGATGTGGATTATGTAGTCTGAATTTGCTATTTGCTATGCATATATCCAATTGAATGTAGAAGACAATGGTGTGTTAATAAGAGGTAGCTAAGAGATGTTTTGCTTTGAACTTGTTCGCTGTGTGACCAAAACTATGTAGTCAGCTTTGATGTAGATTATGTAGTCTGAGTTTGCTATTTGCTATGCATGTATCCAATTGAATGTAGAAGACAATGATGTGTTAATGAACTAAGAGATGTAGATTAGAACATGATAAAGTCAACAGGTAGAAACTACAGTAGCGGATGTACTTGTGATACGCAACTATAGACCGATTGGATAAGCGAATGCAACTAAACCAGGAGATTGCTATAAAAAAATGCTATGTACAAGGATCGGTGGACAATCAGCAACTAGCTCAATGACTGTCTCAGATTTGAGTTGCAAATTAAAGTTTAATACTTCTGGAAGAATCTTCTGCGTCTCCTGGTCGTTTGTGGGGCACGAAAAACCACGACAAGCCCTGGTTGTATCAGGATTTACGGAGACCGTGTCAACGCCTCTACATTCTTAAGAGGTTGCGAAGATTTGGCATGACTTCTGAAACTTTGTCAAATTTCTATAAATGTGCAGTGGATAATATTATCTGAACATATTACTGGTGGAGCAGAGGAGGAGTAATGGCGACTAACGGTGACTCCTTTGCTTGCAGATTCGGAAACAGCTCTAATTTCATCTTCTAACCTCTATTTTACTCTTTCAGGGTTCTTTTCAAGACCCGGACCTGAAGTGACAGGCTGACCTAAGTTATTTGCTGGAATGGGACCCGTTCTCCGGGATTGAGGAATGGCCGCTATTCGGGACAAGGGCTCCGCCTAAAAGATTCATTCGCCATCGGAGGACCGAGAATTCGTGGATCTGGATACGGGGGACTCGAAGGTCGGTGTCTGAGCATGAGATCAATGTGTCGTAGCAGATGGATAATAATACTTTGTGCCCAGTGACCCAAGATCTTTGAGCACAGAGTTCGGAAAAAGTGACGTAACGAAATTTTAACATCTTAAACGAGCGAGCTGTTTGTTATGTGAAACAGTCAGTTCCTTCTCCCTTATTAGGAAGAGAGAGAGAGAGAAATTGAAAGCCTGTGTTATGTCGATTCCAGGGTAAACTTTGGAGTACTGCAAGTCCAAGTTTTTCCTATTGCATTGCTCATGCTTGAGTGGTCGGCGGCGAGTGCCGATGCTTTTTTTTTGCCAGTGGGGTGAGGGTGGAATTGTTCCTTGCTGCCGCTTTCGCGCGGAATGTAGAGGAATAGGGTGTGGAATTTGGGGTTCTAACATTTAACTGTCATTCATTCTTTGGACGCTCTGATCTGTTCATCTGAATATTTGCGAAGAGAAAACGTTTCAGGATGTATATTCTACACAGCCCTCTGACATTAAGTCTACCTTTGAAACACTTGAAACTTTTGAATGCATCATAGCCTGGTATGGAAATAAGAATGCCCTTGAACCTAAAACTCGTGCAGAACCGAGAGGAAACGGTACCATTCATCACGGTTAAAACCCTCCACAGTATTGAGAACATCCACAGGAAACTGTCACAAAAAGGATGCTGCCGTCCTTTGACATGCTCTCTTATCGTTGCTGCCCCCAAGGAGAAGATACAGCAGTCAAAGAGCTGACTCAGTCCTGCATTCTGCCGAAGGTTTTCGACTCGAGACGCTGACAGTATGTTTTTCCTTCGATGCTGCCTGACCTGCTGAGTTCCTCCAGCATTCTTGTAGGTTAATTTGATTTCCAACGTCTACAGATTCTCTCTTGCTTTAATCCTGTCAAGAGCAAGAAGATAAGACGTGAGAGACTACGGCCAATCAAGTGTGACGGTGGAAAAGAGTGTATGGAATCTGAGGAAATAGCGAAGATACATTATGAATACTTTGCTTCAGTATTCATGACGGAAATATATCTTAGCGATCTTAGCGACTTACAGTGGGCTGAAAAGCTTTAGGGTGCGGATATTAAGGAAAAGGAAGTACTGCAGATATTGGAAAACATCAAGCAAAACCGGATGGGATGTGGCCGAGCTTAATGTGCAAAGCGAGGGAGCAGATTGCTGAGCCTTTTCATCATCAATGAGGACAGAAGTGGTTCCGAAGGATTGGAGGGTTGCGGATGCTGTTCCGTTATTCAACAAAGGGAGTAGGGGTAGCTCAGGGAATTATAGGCCAGTGAGTCTTACATCAATGTTTGGTAAGTTGATGGAGAAGATCCTGAGAGGCAGGATTTATGAACGCTTGGTAAGGCATAATATGATTAGGAATAGTCAGCATGGCTCCATCAAAGGCAAGTCTTGCCTGACGCGCCTGCTCGAGATTTTTGAGGATATGACTGAACACATTGATGAAGGTAGAGCAGTAGATCTAGTGTAAATGGATTTTAACAAGGCATTTGATAAGGTACCCCATGCAAGGCTTACTGAGAAAGTAGAGGCATGGGATTCAAGGGGACATTGCTTTTTGGATCCAGAACTGGCTTGCCCACAAAAGGCAAAGAGAGCTGCTAGACGGGTCATATTATGCATGGAGGTCGGTGACCAGTGGTCTGCCTCAGAGATCTATTTTGAGGACCCAACGCTTTATGATTTTTATAAATGACTTGGATGAGGAAGTGGACGGCTGGTTCAATAAATTTGCTGACTCAAGGTTAGGGGTGCTGTGGATAATGTGGTGCGCTGTCAGAGGGTACAATGGGAAATTCATAGGATGCTAAACAGAGGCGGCAGAGGGAGTTCATCCCAGATAAGTGTGAGGTGGTTAATTTTGATAGATCAAGTATAATGGCAGAATATAGCATTCAATGCAAGAGTCTTAGCTATGTGGAGGATCAAAGAGATCTTGGGGTCCTGGAGTGATTAGAGCAGTGAAAGAAATGCAATGGAGTAAAGCAAGATCTAACATATAGAGAGGCTTTGAGGAAAGAGGAACATAATAAAGGGTGTAAGGTAGTAAGGTAGAAGATCTAAAGTGTGTGTACTTCAATTCAAGAAGCATCTGGAGCAACGGTGATGAACTGAGAGCCTGGAAACATATATGGAATAATAATGTAGTGGCCATTACGGAGACTTGGCTGGCACCAGGGCAGGAATGGATTCTCAATATTCCTGGTTTTCAGTGCTCTAAATGGGATAGAGAGGAGGGGAAAGGAGAGGAGGGGTGGCATTACAGGTCAGGGATACTCTTACAGCGACAGAAAGGGTGGTTAATGTAGCAGCATCCTCTTTTGAGTCAGTATGGGTGGAAGTCAGGAACAGTAAGGGGGCAATTACTCTACTGGGGGTATTCCATAGGCCCCCTGGTAGTAGCAGAGATACTGAGGAGCTGATTGGAAGGCAGATTTTGGAAAGATGCAAAAATAACAGGGTTGTTATCATGGGTGACTTTAACTTCCCTAATATGAATTGTCACTTGATTAGTTCCAAGTGTTTAGATGAGGCAGAGTTTGTTAAGTGTGTTCAGTACGGATTCCTGTTGATAGTCTGACTAGGGGGAATGCCATATTAGATCTAGTATTCGGTAACGAACCGGGTCAGGTCAGAGATCTGTCAGTGGGTGAGCATCAGGGGGACAGTGATCACCGCTCCCTGGCCTTCAGCATTATCATGGAAAAGGATAGAATCAGAGAGGACAGGAAACTTTTTAATTGCGGAAGGGCAAATTATGAGGCTATAAGGCTAGAACTTGCGGGTGTGAAATGGAATGATATTTTTGCAGGGAAATGTACTATGGATATGAGGTCGATGTTTAAGGATTTCTTGCAGGAGGTTAGTGATAAATTTGTCAAGGTGAGGAAGATAAGGAATAGTAGGGCGAAGGAACCATGGTGAAGGAATCTAGTCAGGTGGAAGAAGGGAGCATACACGAGATTTAGGAAGCAAGGATTAGATGGATCTATTCAGGAATATAGCAAGAAAGGAGCTTAAGAAGATGCTGAGATGAGCAAGAAAGGGGCATGAGAAGCCCTTGGCGAATAGAGTAAAAGGAAACTCCGACATTCTTCAATTATGTGATGAACAAAAGGATGAAAAGTGTGAAGGTAGGACCGATTAGAAATAAAGGTGGGAAGATGTGTCTGGAGGCAGTGGAATTGAGCGAGGTCCTCAATGAATACTTCAATTCGGTATTCACTAATGAGAGGGTACTTGATGACGGTGAGGACAATATGAGTGAGGTTGATGTTCTGGAGCATGTTGATATTAAGGGAGAGGAGGTGTTGGAGTTTGTTAGAATACATTAGGACGGATAAGTCCCCGGGGCTTGACGTAATATTCCCCAGGCTGCTTCACGAGGCGGTGGAAGAGATTACTGAGCCTCTGGCTAGGATCTTTTTGTCCTCGTTATCCTCGGGAATGGTACTGGAGGATTAGAAGGAGGCGAATGTTGTCCCCTTGTTCAGAAAAGTTAGAAGGGATAGTCCGGGCAATTATAGATCAGTGAGCCTCACGTCTGTGGGGGGGAAAGCTGTTGGAAACGATTCTTAGAGATAGGATCTATGGGCATTTAGAGAATCATGCTCTGATCAGGGACAGTCAGCATGGCTTTTTCAAGGGCAGATCGTGCCTAACAAGCTTGATAGAGCTATTTGAGGAGCTGACCAGGCATATAGATGAGGGTATTGCAGTGGATGTGATCTACATGGATTTTAGTAAGGCATTTGACAAGGTTCCACATGGTAGGCTTATTCAGAAAGTCAAAAGGCATGGGATCCAGGGACGTTTGGTCAGCTGGATTCAGAATTGGCTTGCCAGCAGAAGGCAGAGGGTCGTGGTGGAGGGAGTACATTCAGATTGGAGGGTTGTGACTAGTGGTGTCCCACAATGATCTGTTCTGGGACCTCTACTTTTCGTGATTTTTATTAACGACATGGATGTGGGGGTAGAAGGGTGTGTTGGCAGGTTTGCAGACGACACAAAGTTTTGTGATGTTGTAGATAGAGTAGAGAATTGCCGAAGATTGCAGAGAGACATTGGTAGGATGCAGAAGTGGGCTGAGAAGTGGCAGATGGAGTTCAACACGGAGAAGTGTGAGGTGGTACACTTTGGAAGGGCAAGCTCCAAGGCAAATTTCGAAGGAAATGGCAGAATACTTGGTAGAGTGGAGGAGCAGAGGGATCTGGGGGTACATGTCTAAAGAACCCTCAAAGTTGCCTCATGGGTTTATAGGGTAGTTACGAAAGTTTATGGGGTGTTAGCTTTCATAAGTCGAGGGATAGAGGTTAAGAGTCGCGATGTAATGATGCAGCTCTTTAAAACGCTGGTTAGTCAACACTTGGAGTACTGTGTCCATTTCTGGTCGCCTCACTGTAAGACGGATGAGGAAGCTTTGGAAAGGGTACTGAGGAGCTTTACGAGGATGCTGCCTGGTTCAGAGAGTATGGATTATGATCAGAGATGAAGGGAGCTCGGGCTTTACTCTTTGGAGAGAAGGAGAATGAGAGGAGACATGATAGAGGTGTAAAGATATTAAGAGGAATAGATAGAGTGGATAGCTAGCGCCTCTTTCCCAGCGCACCACTGTTCAGTACAAGAGGTCATGGCTTTAAGGTAAGGGGAGGGAAGTTCAGGAGGATATTAGATTTTTTATTTACTCAGAGAGTGGTTGGTGCGTGGAATGCGCTGCCTAGATCAGTGGTGGAGGCAGATACACTGGTGAAGTTTAAGAGGCTGCTGGAGAGGTATATGGAGGAATTTAAGCGGGGGGGGGGTTATATGGGAGCCAGGGTTTGAGGGTCGGCACAACATTGTGGGCCGAACTGCCTGTATTGTGCTGTACTATTCTATGTTCTATGTTTTCTTCTTGACTAGATTTTTTATAGCCTTTGTTCACCACGATTCCTGTACCCTACCATAACTTCCCTGTCTCAGTGGAAAGTACGTATACAAAATTCCACGCAAGTATCTGCTGAATATTTGCCACATTTCTTCCGTACTTTTCCCTGAGAACATCTGTTTCTAATTTAAGCTTCCAATTTCCTGCCTGATTGCCTAAAAATTATCTTTACTCCAATTAAACGCTTTCGAACCTGTCTGTTCCTATCTCTCTCCAATGCTAACTAGTAGAGTGGATAGTGGAGAGCCAGTGGATGTGGTATATTTAGATTTTCAAAAGGCCTTTAGTAAGGTCCCACACAGGAGAATAGTGTCCAAACTTAAAGCACACTGTATTGGGGGTATGGTATTGAGGTGGATAGAAAATTGGTTGGCAGATAGGAAGCAAAGAGTGGGAGTAAATGGGACCTTTTCAGAATGGCAGGCAGTGACTAGTGGGGTACCGCAAGGCTCAGTGCTGGGACCCCAGTTGTTTACAATATATATTAATGATTTAGAGGAGGGAATTAAATGCAGCATCTCCAAGTTTGAGGATGACACGAAGCTGGGCGGCGGTGTTAGCTTTGAGGAAGATGCTAAGAGGATGCAGGGTGACTTGGGTAGATTAGGTGAGCGGGAAAATATATGGCAGATGCAATTTAATGTGGATAAATGTGAGGTTATCCACTTTGGTTGCAAGAACAGGAAAACAGATTATTACCTGAATGGTGGCCGATTAGGAAAAGGGGAGAGGCAACGAGACCTGGGTGTCACTGTACACCAGTCATTGAAGGTGTGCATGAAGGTACAGCAGGCGGTGAGAAAGGCAAATGGTATGTTGGCATTCATAGCAAAAGGATTTGAGTACAGGAGCAGACAGGATCTACTGCAGTTGTACAAGACCTTGGTGAGACCGCACCTGGAATATTGTGTGCAGTTTTGGTCCCCTAATCTGAGGAAAGACATTCTTGCCATAGAGGGAGTACAGAGAAGTTTCACCAGATTACTTCCTGAGATGGCAGGACTTTCATAAGAAAAAAAGACTGGATAGACTAGGCTTATAGTCACTGGAATTTAGAAGATTGAGTCAGGATCTTATTGAAAAGCGTAACATTCTAAAGGGATTGGACTGGCTAGATGCAGGAAGATTGTTTCCGATGTTGGAAAAGTCGAGAATGAGGGGTCCCAGTTTAAGCATAAAGGGGAAGCCTTTTGGGACCGAGATGAGGAAAAACTTCTTCACACAGAGAGTGGTGAATCTATGGAATTCTCTGCCACAGGAAACAGTTGAGGCCGGTTCATTGGCTATATTTAAGAGGAAGCTAGATATGGCCCTTATGGCTAAAGGGATCAGGGGGTATGGAGAGATAGCAGGTACAGGGTTCTGGGTTGAATGATCAGCCATGATCATACTGAATGGCTGTGCAGGCTCGTAGGGTCGAATGGCCTACTCCTGCAACTATTTTCTATGTTTCTGTTCTGAAGGAGATAGAATTATGACCACTCTCTCCAAAATGATCTCCCAGTGAGAGATCTGACACCTGACGAGGTTCATTTCTGAATTCTAAATCAAGAACAGCTGTCCTCTTGTAGGTTTATCTACATATTGTGTCAATAAACCTTCCTGAACACACCCAACAAACTCCACCCGATCTAAACCCCTTGCTACAGGGACGCGCCAATCAATATTTGGGAAATTAAAATATCCCACCACGAAAACTCTGCTATGATTGCATCTTTCCAGAATCTGCCTCCCTATCTTCTGCTTGATGTCCCTGTTAATATTGGACGGCCGATATAAAAACAGTAGTTAAGACACCTTGCTGTTTCTAAATTCCACCCACAGACACCCAATAGACAATCCCTCCATGACTTCCCCCTTTTCTGCAGCCGTGATGCAATCTCTGATCAACAGTGCCACGCCCCCACCTCTTTTCTACCCACACCCCCGCCCACCGTCCTTTCTGAAGTATCTAAAGCCTGGCACTCTCTCGTACACATTCCCGCCCCTGAACCATCTAAGTCTCAGTAAAGGCAACATCATCATAGCTCCAAGTACAGATTCACGCTCCATGTTCATAATCTTTGTTCATGATACTCCTTGCATTAAAATAGACGCCTCCCAAACCATCAGTCTGAGCGCATCGCTTCTCTCGCACTTGTGTATTCTCCCTCACACACTAACTACAAGCTTTCTCGATTTGTGTGCCAACCGCCCCTACTTCCGTCTCTTCAATGCGGTTCCCACCACCCAGCGATTCTAGTTTAAACTCTCCCCTACCAGCCTTAGCAAATCTCCCTGCCCAGATATTCGTCCCCTGGGATTCCAGTGCTTCCCGTCCTTTTTTGTACAGGTCAATACTGTCCAAAAGAGGTCCTAATGATCCAGAAATCTGAATCTCTGCCTCCTGTTCCAATTCCTCAGACACTCACTTATGCTCCACCTCTCTCTCTTCGTATCCTCTCTGTAGTGTGGCGCAGGCAATATACCCGAGATTGCATCCTTTGAGATCATGCTTCTCAACGTCCTTCCTAACTCTCTGTAGTCTGTCTTCAGGGCCTCCTCCTACCTTGGTCGTTGGTATCAATATGTACAAAGACCTCTGGCTGTTCACCTTCCTACTTCAGAATGTCGTGGAGGCTATCAGAAACATCTCAGACCCTGTCTCCTGGGAGATAATCTACCATTCGCATTTCTTTCCTACGTCCACAGAAATGCCTATCTGATCCTCTAACTATAGAGCCCTCTATCTCTGTTGTCACCCTTTTCCTTTCCCTACCCTTCTGAGCCAAAGGTCCAGACTCTGTCCCAGAGGCTCAGCCACTGTTGCTCCCCTCAGGTAGGTTGTCCCCCACAACAGTATTCAAAGAAGAGTACTTATTGTTCAGGAGTACAACCACAGGGCTACTCTCTAGCATCTGACTCTTGCCCTTCTCTCTTTTGACTGTTGCCCACTTATCTGTCTCACGAGGACCCGGTGTGACTGCTTGTCTATAACTGTTCTCTTTGCAGCCGAAGGTCGCCGAGCTGCATCTCGAGTTCCCTAACCTGGTACCTAAAATCGCTGAAGCTCGACGCACTTGGCGCAGATGTGGCCGTCCGTGAGGCCGGGAGTCTCCCGGACATCCCACATTGACACCAAGTACAGAACACCGGCCTCACGGACATAGTTCCTACTCCTATCTTTTTACAAGTAACTTATCTCGCCTCGACCTGTTATCGCCGAAGCCCCGTTGATCCAAAGCCCTCCTACTCTGTCTCCCTAATATAGATTCCCAAATATAGATGTCACTGGATCAAGATGGCATGAAGAGCTTGGTGGGGTAGGAGCAGGGAGGGACAATGGTCAAACTGGGGCAGCTTCATTGGTAGGACTTTAAAATGGGGGGTATGTGAGGTAGCGTGCCGAGTCAGAGAACAATCAGGATAATGTGGATGGTAGAGCCACAGATGTGATGAGATGTGTATTGATATGCGGTGCAGTGAGTTGTTGTTTGTGGGTGCACTCCGAATCCAGTGGGAAAAAGATAAGTTCAAGAGCTGTCGGTGGCCTCATAAGTTTAGAAGTCAGTCCAATGTAAATCAACATGTTTGCCTTCTCTCCAGGTTTGATTGTGATTTTGGTATTTCGCTGGAGTCGCAAGCAATGCGTTCAGAGGTTAAGGTTCCATGGTGGACGGTGGCTGAAGACAAATGAATTTGACTGTGAGGTGAATATTGTTTCTCACGCTGGATGATCTTTTACACCAACCGGACACGATAGCCTGAGTGATGCCATGGAACCGTTTGCCAGTGTGGCTGAGAACGACGATTCTATAATTCTGACGGCGACGGGATGTTGCGTGACACGCTTAACACGTTTTCGACCAGAACGACGCGTGCTATACAGTCCAAAGTATTATTAACTTCGAATTCCACTTGAGAGACCATTACTGACCAAACAGTGGGCGCACGTGTCCTGTGGGGGGGGGGGGAGGGAGGGAATCAAATATACATCCGTTGTGCTCACTTCTGAAAGATTTGATAATTCTAAACAATTTCTGTTGAAATTTCTAGCTAGCATGTCGGCTACTGCTCTTTACGTTTAAAAACGATTTAAAAATTCGTTTCAAGTTCCTTACACCAACTATCAAATAGTTTCTGGGAATAATTGAACAGACGATCACAATGTAACATTCGTATATTATAGTATTATAATGTCCAAGCCCCGATTTTAAAGTGTCCTTCTTCTTTATGCGGCAGTTTAAGTCAACTGTTTCGTTTAACTGACATTTTCCCGAGATATATTTCGACTTCCGAGTCTCCCGGAAACCCATGACAAATTTGATAATCCTTTCCTTTCATCGTTCCTATCGAAGCTATTACAGTTTCGTTTTGCGTCTACTGATAAAATTTCTCTCGTATTGTACTGCACCACCTTGTCAGTCTCATGATCTTCAGCCATTAAATTTGGATCACTTCCTGATGGTCACCTTATAACTCTTACTTGTTTGACCTACAGAACTTCTGTCAGTTGGGCAGCCACAGGTGGGGCACTTTGTTCCTCTACTTTGAAGGAAAGACCCATTTGGTCCAGCCGCCAGAAAAAAAAACCTTATTTTTTTCCGATGCAACAGTAAATCGAAGATATTTCGGAACATTGTGTTTCAGTTATCAAAATAAATAACTACCAGCGTCCTAATCCTCATCTGTATGATCTTACGCTTTATTTGAAATCAGCACTGCAGTATTTTTCCCGTCATCTTTACATTTTATCCTGTGTTATTTTTCCCACATTGTTCTACCTCCATGTGATCCGTACAGGTCGAATGCAAGGCAGGTTTTTACCTGCATCTCGGTACATGTGGCCATAAGAGACCAATCCATGTATACTAATATCAGTGTTACTTAATGGTTTTATGAAGACGCTTTCCCCATTACATGCTTCTCTGAAGTTCTCTCCGGCTTTAACAATATGATGTTATATTTCGGCGCAAGGATACAGAAAAAAAAACCGAAACTGCAAGCCAAAATGCCATACACTTCCACGGCCAAAGTGAATCTCCTGGGAGAACTGCCATGAACCGGAATGAAGCAGCGGAGAAAACTAGCATGCTAAGTACGGTGCAGCATACTGAAATTGTTAAAATCCGGCTCATTTCGTGCCACAAAAGGGCAAAGCAAACAAATAACAGGTAGCCAATGTAACCCGACTCGCTACCTGCTCACGGACATGTAAGACATAGCTTCTTTAAGTCCGCCTTTAATCACTCCCTTTTCCGACTTAAACTTTTGAAATTTCAACTTTATTCAGTCGGATCTGTACATCAACAGTTATAATTATGGCTACTTTAAGGGGCACCAGGCGAAATCCGGACCCAGCTAACGGAAAGTCTAAAAAAGCTGACGAGTTCTTGGAAGAAACATTTCAATCAGCAGTCTCGGCACTGAAGTATCTCAACTAAAAGAGAATTTTGAAGAAAAAAATTTCTCTGAGCCTCGAACTTAAAGAAGTTAGTCGAAATGCGGCTGAACTTTCTTCTCGTTTGAAAAAAGCACAACAGCGAATCGTGGATCTGGAAGCTCGATCGCGTCGGAATAATATTCGAATTGTTGAATTAAAAGATAAATCAGAATCTGCCGACACACCGGATTATTTTGCGAAAATGTTTCAGTCTTTATTTCCGGAGGTTTGATCGCAACTCCCGGAGTCTGAAGTGGCTCACAGAATCGGTGCTTTAAAACTTTTGAATGAAAGTAAAAACAGGCATATTGTTGTGCATTTTCTCCGTTTTAGAGACAAAGATCGCATTATTAAGCTTGCAAGAAAACAAAGATTATTTCACTTTCAAGTTCGGTTTGGATGGTTTTAACCTCAAATAAGCGGGAGAACGGTTGAAAGACTGCAGATAATTCTGAACCATCTGGTATTTTTCTGCAGCATTTAAATGAACTAACTGGGTTCTTTTTTTGTTCCGTATGCTTTTGTAGTTTTTTTTAAGTAATTACTTGGATTTTTTTTTTATGTTTAAAAGTTAGATTGGATAATTTTTCTTTTGTGCAAATATTTCAAGAATTGTTTTGGATCTGCTATTTCTTTCCTTATCTAATATCTATTAAAAAACACTGTTCCTTCCAAATTAATTATATTGAGATTCATGTCGACTGTAATGAGTTTTATGATCGGTAGAGATAGAAAGAGATTACTTTTTTTCATTTTTTATTATTATTTAGTTACGTGGAGTTTATTGCCGCTTCTTTGCTCTTCTTGTGGCTTGCGTCGATTGATATCGACTTATTTCTGGGGTTCATAGTTTGGGTTTTGTTTTTTTTTTCTTTTTTTATCCCCATTATGGAATCCCGGAGCACACGCAAATTATTATTGTTGTTGTTCATCTCCAACATTTTCAATATTCTTATCCTGACATGCGTCTAGCTACTCTTTTTAGATACAAAGTCTCATGATGTTATCTAAACAGTTAAAAGTTTTAAACTGGAATCATCCTATTAAGCGTAAGAAAACATTTAAAATTATTAACCGATTCCAACCTGATATTATCTTTGTTCCAGATACGCATAGAAGGTTATGCGATAAGAATTGATTTTTTTAAATCTTGGAAGGATTCTCAGTTTCATGCAAACACTCAGAGTAAAATTAGAGGTGTTTCTATTTTTATTGATTCTAATGTACCTTTTAATCAGCAGGGCATTATAGCCGATATTAATGGTAGATTTTGGATTATTAAAGAAACAATTTATAATAGAAAAGCGGTCTTGGTTAATATTTATGGACCAAATGTAAATAAACCCTCTATTTTAAACCTGTCTTTGCTCGGTTACCTGACTTAAATGAATATATGTTATTAATGGGTGGTGGTTCTCATACTTGTTTAATTCCTTTAATGGATATTCATGACCCAAACATTAATTCCCTAATCGTTCTGCATCACTTCTTAATTTTTTATAATTGATTATGGTCTAATTGAAATATGGAGGGATATGCATCCTAATGATAGAGAATACTCTTTTTACTCACATGTTCATAATGTATATTCGGGAATCGACTATTTTATAGTTGACCCTTGACTTTTATTTAATATTCAGAAATGTGAGTATGATGCAATTGCTATCTCTGATCAATCTGCATTAAATCTAATATTTGAATTGAAAGATGTTGTTTCTACCAGACCATTTTGACCCTTTCCAGAACACTTTTTACGAAGTTCAAAATTTGTTGAGGTTATTGAAACTCAGATAAAAGAGTTTTTTCTCTTTAACAATACAGGAAACGTCTCAAAGTTAGAAATTTGAGATCCATTAAAAGCCTATTTACATGGTCAGATTATTTCGTATGCAGCTAAACTGAAGAAACAAGCGAGAATAGAATTAGATAAAATCTCTTAACAAATTAAGGAATCAGACAACATTAATTCAATCTCTCCAAATGTCGTTTCACTCAAAGGAACAGTAGAATTACAATCACAGTATAATTTATTACTAACATATCCTATTGAAGAATATTTGCTTAAATTGAAAAGTCAATTTCATATATTCGGAGATAAAAATAATAAGCTCTTAGCTTCCCAATTAAGAGCAGCTAGAGCTAAAATGCAAATTTTAAATATTCGTAAAAATAATGGAGATATAGCAAGTAACCATGAAGACATTAATAATATTTTCAAGATTTTTATTCTGATCTTTATAGATCTCAATTTCCTGCAGATTCCACCAATTTTTTTTACATAAGATTAAATATTCTTCTGAAGATCAACAAATGCTTGATGCTCCAATTATTGAATATGAAATTCAGAACGCTATTTTATCAATACAATCATGTAAATCTCCTGGACTTGATGGTTATTCGGTAGAATTTTACAAAAAAATTGAAAGATTACTTTCTCCGTCTCTTTTGGTAATACAACATGAATCCTTTGAGAAGGGTAGCTTACCTTCTTCCTTTTATGAAGCATCTATTTTCTTAATCCTTAAGAAAGATAAAGATCCTACTGACTGTTCATCATTTAGACCTATTTCACTATTATATGTGGATGCAAAAATTCTCTCTAAGGAAATGGCTATCCGCTTGGTAAATAATTAACTAAAATCATCTCTATGGATCAAATGGGCTTTATTAAAGGCCGTTACTCTTTCTCTAATGTTCGGAGATTGATGAATATTATATATGCACCAATATGTAAGCAACCTCAATGTGTTATCTCTCTCGACGCAGAAAAAGGCATTTGGTAGAGTTGAGTGGCCATATTTTTTTAAGTATTGGAAAAATTTGTTTTTGGTAATAATTTTAATAGGTGAATTCAAATGATTTATAAGAACCCATGTGCCACGGTTATTACTAATAATTTTACGCCCTCTTTTTTTTCACTTTCTCATGGTACTAGACAGGGATGTCCATTATTTAACCTTGTATTGGAGCCTTTAGCTGTAACACTACGTGAAGCTAAAATATCCATGGTATCTCTATGAATTGAACCATGCAGAACATATCCCTTTATGCAGATGATCTTTTTGTGTTTATTTTGAACCTCGAGGAATCAAATCCTAATCTTTTAGAAACACTAAAAAGCTTTAGTAAATTCTCAGGATATAAACTTAACTTGAATAAAAGTGAATTGTTCCCATTAAATGCCTCTGTTTTTATATATACTGATATTCCTTTTAGAATTGTAAATACTTTTAAATATTTAGGTATTATAATTACTAAAATATATAAAGATCCTTATATAGCTAATATGATTCCTTTAATATCCTCCAGGAAGCAATTATTTTCCAAATGGAATCCAACCACTCTGTCTTTAATAGGCCGTATCCATGCAGTGAAAATGATTATTTAACTAGATTTTTATATATTTTACAAAATATACCTCATTTTAACTAAATTTGTTTTGTTGATCAAATTGACTCTCAATTTTCTTCCTTTATTTGGAACAATAAAAGATCAAGAATTAATAACTATCATTTAAAAAATCTAAAAATATCATACTTGCACTTCCTAATTTAAGACTCTATTACTGGGCTGTTAATTTCAGACAATCATGTTTTTGTCTGCATTGGCTCGACAAGAGCCAAAGACCATTATGGGTTTATTTGCAACTAAAAACTGTTAAACAATTTCATTTAACTTCAATATTAGGAGCTCCATTACCTCTACAACTCTCTGAAATTCAAAATTTAAATCTTTACCCTGTTATTAAACAGTCCTTACCGATTTGGTTTCAATTTCGTAATATTTTTTTAATTTTAAACAATTTAAGTTATCTATTTTTCAATATCGAAACTTTTTATTTCAACATTCAATAACTGATCCCATTTTTCTCTTATGGAGAAATAAACGGATCCCTTCTTTTCCAGATTTATTTCGTAATTGTCGACTGATGACACCTGAGGAGTTAATTAAAAGTATTTTTTCGTTAACATAGAGACATAGAAAATTGGCGCAGGAGTAGGCCATTCGGCCCTTAGAACCTGCACAACCATTCAGAATGATCATGGCTGATCATCCAACTAAGACCCCTGTACCCACTTTCTCTCCATACCTCCTGATCCTTTTAGCCACAAGGGCCATGTTTAATTTCCTCTTAAATATAGCCAATGAACTGGCCTCAACTGTTTCCTGTGGCAGAGAATTCCACAGATTCACCACTCTCTTTGTGAAGAAGTTTTTCCTCATCTCGGTCCTAAAAGACTTCCCCTTTATCCTTAAACTGTGACCCCTAGTTCTCGACTTCATCAACATCGGAAACAATCTTCCTGCATCTAGCCTGTCCAATCACTTTAGAATGTTATACGTTTCATTAAGATCCCCCCTCAATCTTCTAAATTCCAACTTGTATGAGCCTAGTGGATCCAGTCTTTCTTCATATGAAAGTCTAGCCATCCCAGGAATCAATCTAGTAAACCTTCTTTGTACTGCCTCTATGGCAAGAATGTATTTTCTCAGTTTGGGGGACCAAAACTGCACAGAATACTCTAGGCGCAGTCTCAGCAAGGCCTTGTACAACTGCAGTAGAACCTCCTTGCTCTGTACTGGAATCCTTTTGCTATGAATGCCAACATATCATTTGTCTTTTTCACCGCCTGATGTACCTGCATGTTCACTTTCAATGACTGGTGTACAATAACACCAAAGTTTCGTTGCATCTCCCCTTTTCCTAATCTGACACCATTCAGATAATAATGTTTTCCTGTTCTTGCAACCAAAGTGGAAAACCTCACATTTATCCACATTAAATTGCAACTGCCTTAAATTTGCCCATTCACCTAACCTAATCAAGTCACCCTGCATCCTCTTTGCATAATCCTCACAGCTAACAACGCCGCCCAGCTTCGTGTAATCCGCAAACGTGCAGATGCTGCATTTAGTCTAAATCATTAATATATGTTGTAAACAACTGGGATCCCAGCACTGATCCTTGTGTTACTCCAGTAGTCACTGCCTCCCATTTTGAAAAGGTCCCGCTTACTCCCACTCTTTGCTTCCTGTCTGCCAATCAATCCTCTATCCACATCAACACCATACCCACAATACCGTGTGCTTTAAGCTTGCACACTAATCTACTCTGTTGGACCTTGTCAAAAGCCTTTTGAAAATATAAATATACCACAGTCACTGGCTCTCCCCTATCCACTCTATTAGTTACATCTTCAAAAAATTCTATAAGATTCGTCAGACATGATTTTCCTTTCACAAATCCATGCTGACTTTGTCCGATGATTTCACCGTTTTCCAAATGTGCTGTTAACGCATCTTTGATAACCGACTCTAGAATTTTCCCCACCACCGATGTCAGGCTAACCGGTCTATAATTCCCTGTTTATTCTCCCCCTCCTTTTTAAAAAAGTGGGGTTACATTAGCCTCTCTCCAATCCTCTGGAACTAATCCAGAATCTAAGATGTTTTGAAAAATTATCACTAATGCAGCCACTATTTCTTGGGCTACTTCCTTAACCACTCTGGAATGCAGACCATCTGGCCCTGGGGATTTATCTGTCTTTAATCTCTTCAATTTCCCTAACACCACTTCCCTGCTAATATGTATTTCTCTCAGTTCCTCTATCTCATTAGACCCTCGGTGCCCTCCTATTTCCAAGAGATTATTTATGACCTCCTTAGTGAAGGCAGAAACAAAGTACTTATTGAATTGGTCTGCCATGTCCTTGTTCCCCATAATCAATTGACCTGTTTCTGACTGTAACGGACCTACATTTGTCTTAACTAATTATTTTTTTTCTTTTCACATGTCTATAAAAGATTTTACAGTCAGTTTTTATGTTCCCTGCCAGCTTTCTGTCATAATCTTTTTCCCTTTCCTAATTAAGCCCTTTGTCCTTCTCTGCTGGACTCTGAATTTCTCCCAGTCCTCATGTGTGCCGCTTTTTCTGGCTAATTTATATGTTTCTTCTTTGGACTTGATACTATCTCTAATTTTCCTTGTCAGCCACGGGTGCACTACATTCCCTGGTTTATTCTTTTGCCAAACTGGGATGAACAATTGTTGTAGTTCATCCTTGCGATCTTTAAATGATTGCCATTGCATATCGACCCTTATCCCTTTATGTATCATTTGCCAGTCTATCTTATCTCGTTCACACAAATTTTCTACAGTATCTTCAGGTTAGACATTTTTTACAACAATATGCATCTAAGTTTCCATATTTGCAAGAATCTCATTTGTTGGATACCATTTTGAAGTTGAACACTTTAGTGAGAGGTTCTATTAGCAGAATGTATAATTTACTTTTGTTACAAAAAGTGAACCTCTCACCAAGGATTAAGCAAGTTTGGCGAGAGAGAACTTAATATAACCTTTGTTAATGAAAATTGGCTGCGAGTTTTGAAAAACGTAAATTCTTCTTCTGTATGTGCCAATCACTGTTTAATTCAGTTGAAGTTGTTCACCGTTATTACTTAACAAAGGGGAGACTATCTAAAATATTCCCTGGTATGGGTAAACACTGCGATAGGTGTAAAACTGAAGTAGCTACTTTGTCACATATGTTCTGGTCATGTTCTTTATTAAAACCATTTTGGAAATCTTTATTTTCTACAATTTCTAATGTTCTGAAAATTAATTTACAACCTAATAGATTGACTGTTCTATTTGGAATAGTTCTGCATCATATTCAAGGTATTTCATCTTCGGATCAACATGTAATTTCATTTGTTACATTATTGGCAAGAAGTGCTATTTTATTAAAATGGGAAGATATTTCTGTCCCTCCATTGACTGAATGGTTTTCTCAAGTAATGTTATGCCTCAGTTTCTAAAAAATTAGAGGTAGAACTTTTGATCCCCGATTCGACTTTCAGAGAAGACGGGGCTCTTTTACCAAATATTATCATTTAATTGGAATTATTATATGGTTCCCTTCCAATTTGAATATGAATTGGCAGTTGATGACATATATAAATATATATATATATATATATATATACAGAGAGAGAGAGAGAGAGAGAGAGAGAGAGAGAGAGAGAGAGAGAGAGAGGGGGATGGTGTTACGTACCCCGTAACTGGGTTGACAAACCAGCAAAAATGGAATGATACGTTGGAGTCCGGTGGTACTGTAATTAAAGGTGTTTATTAGTAAACTAAGCAATACAGTACCAAAAATGCAAATATACATATAAAACAGGTTAGCAATGATAAATACAGAAGTGCAGAAATAAGAATAAAACTAAGCTCTATCAAAGTCTAGGAGTAAATGAATTGACATAAGAGAATATAGAGTTCAGTTCGTGTTGAGGTAGTTGTTCTGTTGCAATGTTGGAGAAAGAGAGAGATCAAGCAAGAGGTGAGCAGCTGCAGCAGGCAAACCTTCCGTCGTCGTCTTGTTTCGTTGTACCGTTGGGGTCACCGATTATTACCCTTCCGTTCCAGGCTAGAACCGAGTGATGGACTCGTCACCCAGGCAAGGGTGGACACACACACAAGTCCCCACCGGTCTGCCTTCATCCACTGTACTACGGACTGATTCTCCTGAACCGATCCTCTAGGCCTCCTCCTCCCTGTGGGTGCACAACACTCTTTCAGTGTCCACTGGTGTGTTGGAGGGTGTCTCCGCAGACCCGTCTTTTATCCCCACTGACGGGGTATCAGACATCCATCAAGTCAATATGTCCATGTCCATCAAACTAGTTCACTCCCCGCTGTCTCAACAAGAATGTTAACGAGCAAAGAAGTGTCCTTGTAGCAAAAGATTGTTTACCTTTCCATCAGTGAGGAAGCCATAATACTTAAATCATTCGTCTCCCTTATCTATGGCAGATGCCTCTACCTCTGTTCTTCGTCTCTCTCTCTCTCTCTCTCATTAGCAGCATAGTTCCCCAGGGAGGGGGGGGTGTCAGCTCTGAACCCCATTTCCATCTGGATTGTTCATCACACATAACACCCCCACCCTTCAAAGAATTTTCACCGGGGTGAATATTATCTAGTAAGGCACATTACAGAATCTAATATAATACAGAAGTGGTCATTAACTACCACAGTAACACAGGTATACTTTCATATCTAACACCTGGATAAACAATCAGCGATTACATTGCCAGTCCCCTTCACATGTTGTATTTTAATATCGAATTCTTGTAACAACAGACTCCAACTTAATAACCGCCTATTTTCATTCTTTATGTTAGTCCAAAATACCACTGGGTTGTGACCAGTATAAACTATCAATGGTTTCTGTGCTGGACAAATGTAAACCTCAAAATGTTGTTATGCCAGGATAAGTGACAGTTATTCATTTTGTACTGTGGAATAATTTTTAGCTTAGGTTTATATTACAGAATTGGAACCAATACATGTGTGATTATAATGTAGTACATTACAGAAGCTTGTGTAAATACTAATCTCTATTTTACTTTTAAACTTAACATTCAGTCAATGTACCATGAACTTGTCTTTATCTTTCACAAGCTTCGTCCCAAAAAAAGTCAAATTTCAGCAAAACCAGATCCTGTTGTTCAAAATGGTGTTTGCTCACCCTTGGCCTCTTTTCCACTCTGAAACAGAACATTGAACCCTTGGGTGGTTAGCTGGCTTATCAGCTTGGATAGGGCTTTCAGGGACCCCTTCACACGTGCTAGCGTATCACCAATGTTTTCCAAACTAAGCCCATTTGCTGAACTTCCACACTACTCATTAATTTTATCTTCAGGGTCTTTAATTCTATTAGTTTCCAGATTAACTCCTGCAGGTGATCCATCTTGGTCAAAACAATACTTCAAGTTCTGCCTCTCCAAATCACATACTTAAACAACATCAAGTTGTTTATCCTTAAATTTCAAAACAAATTGTAATTGATTCGCAGGCACCTTGTTACCAGACCACTGACCCTTCAACATGGTCAATGCTTCTAAAACCAATCCATACCTTTAATTTTCCTTATGCAAAAGTTTAGGAACAATACTTTTCCCTTTATCTTCAATAACATCCCTCTCACCAGCTTTTATCTCATCACTAACTTTTAACACAAGTGACTGAGAATCCACACTTTCTACCAGTGCCAGGGTTAACCCCTCACTCACTAAACCAAGTCCATCTGACCCAAAAGGATTGCATGCCCTTTTAACAAAATCAGATACCTCCGACCTTTCCTGAGTTTCAACTCAAGGTTCAGTACCCTGTGAATCCACAGGTACCTCCACAACTTGAACACAGGCAAACGGGACATCTGCCTCTTCTAGGCTTCCAATACCAGTCCCCATTTCAAATTCCAAGTTCCCCTGATCCGCCCAGTTACTCTCTGGGCAACTCCCATCCAGAGTAAACTCAAACTTGCGGGTTAAAACAACATCGTCAGCTAATCCAGCAGATTCCCTCAAGGTAGCGGCATCCTTCACCTCTCGGAATGCCCTTATATCTTCGGGAACACACTTAAATTCTTCAACTACAACCAGCTCTTTCAAGCTACATAAATCACCAGTGTCCAACCCTGGACCTTCTAGCTGCCACTTCTGTTTCTCATCTTGGCTCTGTGCATCCATAACATTCTTCCTCATTCCAAGATTTTGACCTAGGGGTATCTTATGGGCCAAGTTCAAAATTCCATTCCTTGACAACACTAAATCTACTTAGTCTCCCTTTCCTTAGCTCCACTATTCTCTGCTTTACCATCCTCTAACTTCTCCTAGTACAGGGCTGGTAAAAACGTCTGAGCTAAATCAGCGGTTGTCTTAGCAGCTTTCCTCGACATTCTTCTGGTAACTGCGCCTGCGTGATTAGCTTCAGAAACTATGTGCGGGTCCTCAGTCATTTTCCAACCCTTTGTATCACATTTTCCTCCCCAGTCTCGGTCTAAGCACCGAATTCCAACACCTTCCTTAGGATCAATGACTGACCAGTCCCAGTATCTCTCGAGATCCCAGTTCTCGGGAACTAGGTTTTCTCCTTCCTTCACGGATTACCACCCCTTCCGAGATAAAATTCTCGCGCCCCTCTTGGGCGCTATCTGACCTCGCCGTCCTCATCGATCTTTTGACCGGCTCAATGCAACCAGTCGGGGTTGTTGTCTTTCCTTTTCCTTTCCCTTCTTCGGAGCCAGGCACTTAGATGCTATGTGACCAGCTTTCCCACATTTATAACATGTAAAGCTGGGAAACTTCTTGCCAGCCTGTTTTCCTACTCCCTGCTTTTTCCGGTAGTCCCCGGGTTATTCTCTGACATAGCCGGTGGGCTTTCTCTACCGTCCCTATTACCTCTCTGGTAGCTCTTATTTGGGGGAAATTTTATCTTGTGGGTTAAGGCATACTCGTCTGCTAACTTGGCAGTAGCAGACAGAGTCTCTGCCTCCTTCTCAACTAGATAGATCCGCATACCTTCAGGGACACAAACTTTGAACTGCACTATCAGCATTAGCTGTAGCAGTTTGTCATAATCTCCAGTGATCCCTTTCGAGGCGCACCAACGCTCACAATACATTTGTATCTCACGGGCAAACGCTAAATACGTGCGGTCCCACGGCCTTCTCAAATTCCGGATCTCCTGCCGGTAAGCCTCTGGAACCAACTTGTAACTTCTCAGTATAGCGCTTTTTACTTCATCATAATCGTTAGCCTCCTCCAAAGACAATGCCGAATAGGCTTGCTGAGCCTACCCCTTAAGAACACCCTGTAACAGAGCAGCCCACTTCCTCTTAGGCCAGTCCTGATTCATAGCAACTTTCTGAAAATGGAGGAAGTACCTATCGACATCCATCTCCTCGAACGGGGGTACCAAGTTAACCTCCTGACATATCTTGAACCCCTTGTTTGGGTCCGCTGCTTTGTCCCCTCCCTTCGATGCCTTTAACTTTCTTTTTCCAGCTCAAACTGCCTCTCTTACTCCCTTTCTTCCCTCTGCCTTTCAGCCTCTTCTCTTCCCCTCTCTCCCTTCAGCTTCCTTATCCGGAACTCATGCTCCCTTTTCATTTCGACCTCATCCAACCTTAATTTTTCCAACTGAAACTGAAGCTCACCCTCGTCTGGTTTACTCTCAGGGAACAGCTCAAACACCTCTACCGGGAACACCTTCTGGGATACATAATACGGGGCTATTGTTCTCTGTAGCTCCGATTTCCGCGTCGCCGGTTTCACCGCCGAGAGTTTCAACAGTCTCGCAATATTCAACAATTCCAACTTTCTGGCATCCTCTAATGCCCCCGAAGTTGGTTCCATTAAAAATTTGTCAATCTCCATCTATGCTGGTTTCCATTATGGTTTTCCACACAACCAGATCAAATAAGGGAAATCTATCCCGGTTCAACGCCCCCCACCCCAAATTTGGTAATCAAATCCCGAACGAGCCTGCGATTTGTTATGTACCCCGTAACTGGGTTAACAGACCAGCAGAAATGGAATGATACGTTGGAGTCCGGTGGTACTGTAACTAAAAGTGTTTATTAGTAAACTAAGCAATACAGTATCAAAAATGCAAATATACATATAAAACAGGTTAGCAATGATGAATACAGAAGTGTAGGAATGAGAATCAAAACCAAGCTCTATCAAACTCTAGGGGTAAATGTATTGACATAAGAGAATATAGAGTTCAGTTCAGTTCGTAGTGAGGTAGTTATTGTGTTGCAATTTTGAAGAGAGAGAGAGAGAGCATGCAAGAGGTGAGCAGCTGCAGCAGGCAAACCTTCCGTCGTCGTCTTGTTCTGCTGTACCGTTTAGATCACCGATTATGACCCTTCCGTTCCGGGATAGACCGTTCTTCAGTGATAGACTCGTCACCCAGGCAAGGGTGGACACACACTCAAGTCCCCACTGGTCTTCCTTCATTCACCGTACTCTGGACCGATTCTCCTGAACCGATCCTCTAGGCTCCCACCTTCCTGTGGATGCACAACACTCTTTCAGTGTCCACTGGTGTGTCTGAGGGTGTCTCCCCGGACCCGACTTTTATCCCACGTGTCGGGGTATCAGCCATCCAATCAACTCAATATGTCCATGTCCATCAAGATAGGCCACTCCCTGTTGTCTCAGCAAGAATGTTAACGAGCAACGAAGTATCCTTGTAGCAAAAGATTGTTTACCTTTCAATCAGTGAAGAAGCCATATTACTAAGTCATCAGATTCTCTCTCTCTCTCTCTCTCTCTCTCTCTCTCTCTCTCTCTCTCTCTCTCTCTCTCTCTCTCTCTCTCTCTCTCTCTCTCTCTCTCTCTCTCTCTCTCTCTCTCTCTCTCTCTTATCTGTGGCAGATGCCTCTACCTCTGTTCTTCATCTCTCTCTCTCATTAGCGGCATAATTCCCAAGGTGGGGGGGGGGATCAGCTCTGGAACCCATTTCCATCTGGCTTGTTCATCATACATAACAATGCTGAGACGTATTGCTCCGGGGGTTGATTCCTAATGGGTCTTTATTTCTTAGTTAGATGGGGCTCTTTTTTTTCCTTCATTCCTTTTACATTTTTTTTATTTTTATATATTACGAACTGTTTTCATTTTCTTCAGCATTATTAATTGTATATAGATTAAATTGTTGAAGTTTTGTATCATATTATAGCTCTAGAAGATTATGCACCAATAAAAATATTCTAAAAATGAAAATGCCAATGCAACCCATGACGCAGTTGCTTCAGTCCCTACGTCACGTTCGAGCAGAACCAACTTATTCGCATAGCAAATCGTTTTGGCTTGGAGGGTTTGGGATTTGATGAGCCACACGGTACATTGCAAAACCTGTAGAAGTGTGAAAAAAAAACAAGACAGCCAAACACTGTTGCAAAGAACCAAACGATTTGACCACATTATTACTGGGTAGTTTTGAGCATAGGATATATCAGTAGAAGTAGGCAATTCCGCCCATCGAGTCTGCTCCGCCATTCAATCCTGAACTAATCCAGTACTTCCAGTGATCCCCATTCCCCCGCCTTCTCCCCATACCCTTTGATGCCCTAACGAATCAATAACATATCTAGCTCTGTCCTAAATACACCCGATCATGTGTCCACCAAAGCAGCTCCTGGCAAAAAATTCCACAGATTTATCATCCTCTGACTAAAGTAATTTTTCTGAATCTCCGTTCTAAATAGACGTCCTCCATTTCTTACGTCGTGCCTTCTTGTTCTGGACTCTCTTACCATGGGAAATACCTTTGCCAGATCTAATCTGTTCAGGATTTTAACGCTCGGAATGTTTCTATGAGATTCACCTCTCAAACTCCAGAACTCCAGCGAATACAGCACAAGAGCTGCCAGACGTTTCTCATACGGTAACCCTTTCAATCCTGGAATCATTCTCGCGTATTTTCTCTGTTCCCTCCCCAAAGTCACTATGTCACTTCGAAAATAAAGCGCCCAAAACTGCAGACAATACCCAAGTGTGGCCTTACGTGTCTTATAGAGATTCAACATCACATTCTTGCTCTTATATTATATACCACTAGAAATGAATGTCAGCCTTGCATTCGCCTTTTCACAATCGACTCACCTTGGACGTTAACCTTCAGTATATCCTTGTCGGGGTCCGGTCCGGTCCGGTCCGGAGCTCGCGCTCCGGGTCTTTATCCGGTCCACTAACTCCGGACACCGGGTCTTGCAGCTTCCCTCCCGTCGCCCTTCAGCCAGTTAGGAATCTCCTGGCTTCAGGAGGTACTCCTGTGGCCAATTCAGCTGCAGGTGTTTATAAGGGGCCTTGAGACTGAGACCAGGCGGGTGGTCGTTTTGTTCCGTAGCCAGCTCTGTCTCCTGCTCTCTGCCGGCTCTGTACTCTGCTCCGTATCCTGTTTACCCTGCCCGGGTTCTGACCTGCTCCGCTTCCTGTTTACCCTGTCCACTTTCCGACCTGCTCTGTATTTGTTCTGTCCAGGTTGGTCTTGTTCCCCTGCTTTTTCTCGCATGCGTTGGTCCCACTATTACGCCCCTTTTGCCTTGCTCGCGCTGTCGCGCTGTCTGCATGCCTCTCCCGAGCTGCATGGGGATCATGGCTGTCGTTCTGGTCACCCGGGAACTAGTTCCCTTTCTACCCCTTTGCCTCCGTCAGGCAGGTCCGACCGGACTGCCGCTGCCCCACGGGGTATTCTGCCCTTTCCGATGGAAAGCGGCCAGTGAGAGAGTGGGCCAGTGAAGGGCTGGAGATTTGAGGCTTTGACTCGAGAGATTCTGGCAGTTTTGGCAGTTGGACTGTGCAATCAAGTCAATCAAGATTGCAATAGCTCAGCAGAAGGCCGTTGATTAGTCAATCAGGGTTTGAATAGCTCAGAATCAGCAGAAAACAGCTGACTGTGCAATCGAGGTCAGGTGACCAAGAGTATTTTTTCTTCGGCAGTTTAACGGGGGCAAGACTTTGCAAGCGCTTGTAAGTCGGACCGTGATGCAGCGGGAGTATTGAAAGAGAACAGTAGACGGAGCGGGCAAAATTGTCCCGGGCGACGGAGTAGAGGGAGACAGAGTAGGAAGGCTTTGCCTCGAGAGGCTTCAGCGAGCAGAGGCTGAAGACGAGCTTCTCTCCAAGTGAGGTAAAGCCGGGTAAGTTCCTTTCAAAGGAGAAAGTTTCAACAGTTGAGGCAGGTATTGGGTAGGTCATGGCAGCTGAGATATGCCCCGTGGTTTGTTCATCCTGCAGCATGTGGGAAATCAGGCATACTTCCAGTGTCCCTGACCACTATGTGTGCAGGAAGTCTGTCCAACTGCAGCTTCTGGCAGACCGCATTGAACATCTGGAGCAGCGATTGGATTCATACTGGAGCACCCGCGACGCCGCGGAAGTCGGGAATATCACGTTCAGTGAGTTGGCCACACCGCAGGTAAAGGCTACACAGGCAGAAAGGGAAGGGGTGGTCACTAGACAGCGTAGCAGTAGGCAGGTAGTGCATGGGTCCCCTGAGGTCCTCTCCCTCCTAAACAGATATACTGTTTTGGATACTGTTGGTGGAGATGTCTCATCAGGGGAAGGCAGCAGCAGCCGAGTTCATTGCACCATGGGTGGCTCTGCGGCACAGGAGGGAAGGAAAAGGAGTGGGAGAGCTATTGTGATAGGGGATTCGATTGTAAGGGGAATAGATAGGCGTTTCTGCGGCCGCAAACGAGTCTCCAGGATGGTATGTTGCCTCCCTGGTGCAAGGGTCATGGATGTCTCTGAGCGGCTGCAGGTTATTCTGGAATGGGAAGGTGAACAGCCAGGGGTCGTGGTGCACATAGGTACCAATGATATAGGTAGAAAACGGGATGAGGTCCTACAAGTTGAATTTAGGGAGTTAGGAGATAAACTAAATAGTAGGACCACAAAGTTATTAATCTCTGGATTACTACCAGTGCCATGTGCTAGTCAGAGTAGAAGTAGGAGGGGGAAGTGGTACCGGTATAAACAGGACGGTCTGCACCTGTGCTGGACTGGAACCAATGTCCTAGGGGGAGCGCTTGCCACTGCTGTTCGGGAGCATTTAAACTAATGTGGCAGGGGGATGGGAACAAGTGCAGAGAGACAGAGGGGTGTAAAATGAAGGTAGAAGCAAAAAGTAGTAAGGTGAAAAGTAAAAGTGGCAGGCAGGCAAATCCAGGGCAAAAAGCAAAAAGGGCCACTTTTCAGCATAATTGTATAAGGGCTAAGAGTGATTTTTAAAAAGCCTGAAGGATTTGTGTGTCAATGCGAGGAGCATTCATCACAAGGTGGATGAATTGAATGCGCAGATAGTTATTAATGAATATGATATAGTTGGGATCACAGAGACATGCCTCCAGGGTGTCCAAGGATGGGAGCTCAACATCCAAGGCTATTCAGTATTCAGGAGGGATAGAGAGGAAAGAAAAGGAGGTGGGGTAGCATTGCTGGTTAGAGAGGAGATTAACGCAATAGAAAGGAAGGATATTAGCCTGGGGGGTGTGGAATCGATATGGGTAGAGTTGCATAACAGTAAAGGGCAGTAAACGCTGGTGACAGTTGTGTGCAGGCCACCTGACAGTAGTAGTGAGGTTGGGGATGGCATTAAACAGGAAATTAGAAATGCATGTAATAAAGGAACAATAGTTATAATCAGTGACTTCAATTTACATATAGATTGGGTGATCAAAATTGGTAAGGGTGCTGAGGAAGGGGATTTCTTGGAATATATGCGGGATGGTTTTTTGAACCAACATGTCCAGGAACCAACTAGAGAGCAGGCCATTCTAGATTGGGTATTGAGCAATGAGGAAGGGTTAGTTAGCAATCCTGTTGTGCGAGGCCCCTTGGGTAAGAGTCACCATAATATGGTGGAACTCTTCATTAAGTTGGACAGTGACTTGGTTAATTCAGAAACAAAGGTTCTGAACTTAAAGAAGGGTAACTTTGAAGGTATGAGACGTGAATTAGCTAAGATAGACTGGCAAATGTTACTTAATGGTTTGACGGTGAATATGCAATGGCAAGCACTTAAAGTTCGTATGGATGAACTACAATTGGTCATCCCAGTTTGGCAAAAGAATAAACCAGGGAAGGTCGTGAACCCTTGGCTGACAAGGGAAATTAGGGATAGTATCAAGTCCAAAGATGAAACATATAAATTAGCAAAGAAAAGTTGCACACCTGAGGACTGGGAGAAATTCAGAGACCAGCAGAGGAGGACAAAGGGCTTAATTAGGAAAGGAAAAAAAAGATTAGGAGAGAAATCTGGCAGGGAACATAAAAACTGCCTGTAAAAGCTTTTATAGATATGGGATAAGAAAAAGATTGGTCAAGACAAATGCAGGTCCTTTACAGTCAGAAACAGGTGAACTGATTATAGGGAACAAAAACATGGCAGACCAATTGAATAACTACTTTGGTTCTGTCTTCACTAAGGAGGACATAAATAATCTTCCGGAAATAGTAAAGGACCGATGGTCTAGTGAGATGGAGGAACTGAGGGAAATACATGTTAGTAGGGAAATTGTGTTAGGTATATTGAAGGGATTAAAGTCAGATAAATCCCCAGGGCCAGATGGTCTGCATCCCAGAGTACTTAAGGAAATAGCCCAAGAAATAGTGGACAAATTAGAGATAATTTTTCACAACTTCTTAGATTTTTGATTAGTTCCTGAGGATTGGAGGGTGGCTCATGAAAACCTAATTTTTAAAAAAGGAGGGAGAGAGAAACCGGGGAATTATAGACCGGTTAGTCATCGGTGGTGGGGAAAATGCTAGTCTCCGTTATCAAAGATGTGATAACAGCACATTTGGAAAGAGGTGAAACCATCGGACAAAGTCAGCATGGATTTGTGAAAGGAAACATGTCTGAAGAATCTTATGCAATTTTTTGAAGATGTAACTAGTAGAGTGGATGGGGAGAACCAGTGGATGTGGTATATTTAGATTTTCAAAAGTCTTTTTACAAAGTCCCACACATGGAATTTGTCCGTAAACATAAAGCACACGGTATTGGGGGTATGGTATTGATGTGGATAGAGAATTGGTTGGCAGGTAAGAAGCAAAGAGTGGGAGTAAACGGGACCTTTTCGGAATGGCAGGCAATGACTAGTGGGGTACCGCAAGGCTCAGTGCTGGGTCCTCAGTTGTTTACAATATATATTAATGATTTAGACGAGGGAATTAAATGCAGCATCTCCAAGTTTGCGGATGACAAGATGCTGGGCGGCGGTGTTAGCTGTGAGGAGGATGCTAAGAGGATGCAGGGTGACCTGGATAGGTTAGGTGACTGAGCAAATTCATGGCAGATGCAATTTAATGTGGATAAATGTGAGGTTATCCAGTTTGGTTGCAAGAACAGGAAAATAGATTATTATCTGAACGGTGGCCGATTAGGAAAAGGGGAGGTGCAACGAGACCTGGGTGTCATTGTACACCAGTCATTGAAGGTGGGCATGCAGGTACAGCAGAAGGTGAAAAAGGCAAATGGTATGTTGGCCTTCATAGCAAAAGGATTTGAGAACAGGTGCAGGGAGGTTCTACTGCAGTTGTACAAGGCCTTGGTGAGACCGCACCTGTAGTGTTGTATGCAGTTTTGTTCCCCTAATCTGAGGAAAGACATTCTTGCCATACAGGGAGTACAGAGAAGATTCACCAGATTGATTCCTGGGATGGCAGGACTTCCATATGAAGAAAGACTGGATCGACTAGGCTTATACTCACTGGAGTTTAGAAGATTGTTGGGGGGGATCTTGTACAAACGTATAAAATTCTAAAGGGATTGGACAGGCTAGATGCAGGAAGATTGTTTCCGATGTTGGGGAAGTCGTGAACGAGGGGTCACAGTTTAAGGATAAAGGGGAAGACTTTTAGGACCGAGATGAGGAAAAACTTCTTCCCACAGAGAGTGGTGAATCTGTGGAATTCTCTGCCACAGGAAACAGTTGAGGCCGTTTCATTGGTTAATTTTAAGAGGAAGTTAGATATGGCCCTTGTGGCTAAAGGAATCAAAGGTTATGGAGAGAACGCAGGTACAGGGTTCTGAGTTGGATGATCAGCCATGATCGTACTGAATAGCGGTGCAGGCTCGAAGGGCCGAATGGCCTACTACTGCACCTATTTTCTATGTTTCTATGTTTCTATCCGTTGCTTCCTTGATGATCCTTGGCCCTGATGATCTGAATCCTTCGTTCCCCCGCCGCTTCCGGTGGGTTGTGCGCTGCACCTGCCTTGGAGTCCGCGTCTTGCCCAGGCCTCCGTGTCTCCGCCTGGGAGGCGGCCCTACCCGGGATATATGCGGCCCGCCCGGGGGAGAGGCTTTCCTCCAGCCAAGCCATGTACCTCAAGACCCCGCCTTCTTCCCAAGCTCTAGAATCCTTCTGCCCGAGCTCTGGGATGCTTCTGCCCGAACTCTGGGATCGTCTTGCCTCGCCGGGACTCTGGAATCCTGCTCTGCCTGCCTGATCTCCGGAAGCCTGCTCCGCCTGCCCGACTAAGACTCTCTATCCGCCTGAACCCCAGCATTACCCCTTGCATGCCATGGTATCTCCGTCCTGTCCTACCCCTAGCACTTCAGTGCCTGCGTCCTGCATTTGCGTCCATTCCTGTCACCGTTCCTGACAGAACGACCACCCCTCGCATGGACCCAGCAACGCAGGTACAGGATGCTAGTTCCCGTTACCCTGGGGTTTTCGCTGATTTGGATATTCCCCTCCCCACCCCACCACTGTGCCTTCCCTAGCCCAACAGCCCCTCTTTATTCACCAGGAGGCTCCCTTGGACATATGCGGCCCGCCCAGGAGGGGCTCTTCTCTAACCTAGCCATGTACCTCAAGACCCCGTCTTCTGCCCGAACTCTGGGATCCTCCTGCCTCGCCTGACTCTGGAATCCTGCTCCGCCTGCCTCGCCGGAAGTCTGGAATCCTGCTCTGCCTGTCTGAACTTGAAAGATCATCGTTATTACCTTTGCATTCCCTCCAGCTACTTCCTTCAGAACCCGAAAGTGCATTCCATCAGGTCCAGGAGATACATCCACCCTTACTCTTTTAAGCTTGCTGAGGACTTTCTCAGTCGTCATTTGTACTGCACATAATTCACTCCATAACACTTCCGAAAGTCGGGTTTACTGCAGATGTATTCCACTGCGTATACTGATACACAATACGCATTCAGTTCCTCTGCGCCATCTCTGCCTCTCTCATTACAATATCTCCAGTGTCATTTTCTATTCGTCTTAAAACTACACTCAGCTCTCTTTTACCCTTTACATACTTAAAAAGGCTTTTGATATTAATCGCCAGTTTCCTTTCACAATTCATCTCTTCCTTTCTAATGACCTTCTTAGTTTCAATCTGCAGGATTTTAAAAGCTTCCCAATTCTTGACCTTCCCACTAGCTTTTCCTTCCTTGTATGCCCTCTCTTTTACTTTTACTTTGGCTATGACTTCACTTGGCAGCCACAGTAGTGTCCTTCCATTCGAAAATTCCATCTTATTTGGAATATATCTGCCTTGCATTTTCCTCATTTTCCCAAAAACCCCTTGCTGTTTCTGTTCTGCTGTCCTTCCTGTTATTGTCCTTTTTCAGTCAACTGTGGCCTATCAACCTCTCATTCCATTGTAATTTAGTTTTATTCCACTGATGTACGGTCACATTGAAATTTAGTTTCTCCTTCTCAAATTTCAAAGTGACCTCCATCATATTGTGATCACTTTTCCTTAAGTTTTCCTTAACTTTAAGTTCCCTTACTACCTCCGAATTATTTCACAACACCCAATACAACAAAGCTGGTCCCCTAACTGGCTGAACAGCAAGCTGTTCTGAAAAGCCAATCCCTAGACATTCTGGCAATACCCTCTCAAGAAGTCCAGTTCTGGTGCATGTTGAGGAAAACTGAAGGTCAAGCTTTTCCCATCTGCATATACCACAGGCTTAAATCAGTTAATGCAGAAAAGAAGTATTGCATTTGTATGAACGATATGTAGGACTTTCATTGTAACTCGTGACAATAATAAACTGTTACAGGGATCTACACCTCAGTAATAATGGACAGAGAGACACAGAGAGATTATGTAATTACCACAAGTGACTTTATTTTTTGAACAGAAGAACACGATAATTTACAAAACGGACGACATACATGCACATCTGCTTGCTATTCCTAAACCTCCATGAACTGTCAAAGTATGGAGAAAGTAACAACCAGAAAAAGAAACTATGCGGCCATGTATTCTTCGTGGTCTCGATCTGATCTCCAGTTGTCCATGACGCTCTCCACATACGCGATTGCTGATCTCTGGATAGTTGGCGCTACCTTGCATTCGAAGCCTGTGTATCCATTCCTTACCAGTTCAGATATTGTATTCAGTGCTATCGACTGTGGGTCGATTGATTGAACTCTAACACCTTCTTATTAACAGTTGTCCAATCAAGCATCCATTCACTGCCCTCTCCTGCATTAATGATTGGTTATTTATGGGTCTTTGCTCTAAAAGTGTTACCAAACTAGTAACCAGCTCGAACCCTTCAGGGCAGACCACGCTATTGAGAAACTTGAATGCTAAATCACGCCAAAAAGCAACTCACAAATATCATCTCATTGGGAAATGGTCTTTGGTCCAGCATATTTCCTGGAAAATTATCGCCTCTACTTTAAAACGTTGATTCAGCCGAACAAAACCAGTTCACAAAGTGGAGGAAGCAGAGCAGCTTAACGTTACGGCAGGTCCCATTCGTCAGACCGCATGGCAGGAACAAAGACAATTGGTTTGTCTTCTTCCACTGGCCTTGATTTATTCGAATTCGCTGATGTCTAGACGGCTGTTCTTTCCAATCAACAGAACAATAGCAATACAAAATTCCGTTATTGCCCAGAGTATCTCAAAGATTACAGTGCCCATATCAGTGAGGAATTTGTCTGTTACGTTTGTTTGTCTGCACTCGTTTGTGTGTCAGCGTGGAAGCTAGAATTCACTTAATTGGACGTGGTGTGCATAGTATTTCAAATTAGTAATATGAGTTATTCTTGTCACGTGTACCGTGGTATAGTAGAAAGCTTGACTTTACCTGCCATTCATACAGATCGTTTAATCGCTTTAGTACATCCACGTAATACAATGGAAAAGCAATAAGAATAGTCAGGATAAATTGTTTCAGTTACAGAAAAGGTGCTATGCAAACAGACATCAAGGTGTAGTGGCTATGACAAGGAAAATTCATCTTGTCGATTTGGGAAACCTTTGAAATCTCTCATTATTGAGACGGGTTGTACGTATCCGGTCTTTTATATGTTCTGCCAGATTGGGGAAAGGGAAGGTGGTCGTGAGTACCTGGGGTGGGAATCGACATGTTAGTGAAGATTATGACTCTCACTTTCGAATTATGTCAAAGAGGAGTTGAGTCGGCTGGTTATTTTCCCTACAACAAACAGGTTATATGAAATTCTTCTATCGAACCCAGGTATTCCGTGTTCTCTCAATTTCAGGTAAAACTCCATTTGCTTGCATCCCCGTTCCTGTCCGGATTTTAAAGGCAAAATTCGATCAGTTCAAGCAGCTACTAGGGCTGACATGCATATCGTCCGTCCTCTATTACTTCGACAGACTACAGATGCGAAGGGAAAACTGAGAATGGTGGCAAAAGCTGGGAGGTGATAAGTGGATGCAGGTGAAGAAGAAGTAAGAGGAAGATAGGTTCATGTAAGGCAGGGTGATCTATGGGGAATGGGAAGACTGGGAACAGCGACAGAGATGCTAGTTGGAATAAATAAAGGGCTATATCTGGTCAGTCTTTCATTACTGCAATGCACAGTATGTTAAAACTATCGGAAACACATAAATAGTGCCCATAATTTTGCTATTTAATCCAGCAGGAAATATATAATTAAAGTGAATTCACGAAATAGTTTTCTGCATTGACATGATATTCAGCTTTTTTGTGGTGTAGAAGAGAGGTTATACTAGGCAATATTGTTCTGCGGCCTTAACAGATTCGATAAAGGAAATAATTGGGAAATGTGCAGCTCAGGTGGTTGATCTTGGCAAATTAATTGCAGTCATTCCTCTCCTTGTATGGTGAAGAAACATTTGCAAGTAAGCTGCCAAGTTCGGAGAACAACTCAACCCAATAAATTCAACTATGGATTCCCTCCTTTCAACACTGATCATGGGTTGTCAACATGAAGTAATACCATCGGCTAGGCAGGAGAAGTAAAACGGAAGATGGAGATGCTATAATCGCTATGAAACCCATTAATGAGCTCTACCGAATTAGTTATTATTTTTTCCAAACAGGGCAACAACTCTGGATTCACGCTTCGCCAATTTACTCTGCTTGGAACATCATTTATTTAATTAGGAGAAGCAACATTGCTTGCTCAAGCATGGACTCCAATATATATCTGCCTGCTGCTTTGTCAGCAAGAGTCAGAACGAAAGGAAGTATGTGCTTTGTGGTGATCTGGATGTTATTATTACCTGTTGCAGTGTCAACTGGTAGCCTGATATGTAAACGCAGAGATATGTTTGATATGACTAGTTTATCAAAGGAAGGTGACATCGACATCGGCGGTATTATTGGTCTGCACTCCCGTACAGAGAAATCGGAACTTTCATTTGAAACCAAACCGAGAGCTGTGACATGTGAAAGGTCAGTTTAATGAGCGAAGTATTGGGTTTATCATTTTCGCTAAAACTTAAAACGAATTTGATTTTCTCTCTTTCGATCTTCTACTGAAGAGTAGCCGATTGGAAACCTTAACAGATGTTTCTCTTTCCACAGATGTTGTCTTTTCTACATATTATTTCCCATCATTTTCTGGATTTTCATTGAGTCACTTAACTGCAGACGGGCACGGGGATGGTGGGTGGTGTAATTTTGTGTGAGATCGAATCCAGTTCAGTTTCTACCTGTGTACTTATTGGTAGCTCAGGGACATCTCTCGAAATTTTAATCCAAAATTTAATCACACAGTGGCATTAATACGAGCATGAATCGGTTATCTTAGAGACAGCACGATTTTCTGGACTGTATTCTCCATTAGATTTCAACAACACGTATACGCTTGGCATTAAATGTGTTTATTGTGATTATAAAAAGAAGGAAAGAAACGGCTTCTTTGCAGTGTATTTTCTTTTCATTTCTAAATTATACACATCAGAAATAGTGTGTCGAAAGCTATTCTACAAACAATGTTCTCTTTGAAATTGTAAGAATATTTTCAGAAATCACGTAATTGGTGACGTACATTCTCAGCTAACGTATCTGATACTATCAGTGAAAAAAGTTCATAATATGCATTACACAAAAAAACACATACACTCTTCTGATCGGAAAACAGGTTTAACTTTATTGACGCACGGCAGTAAATATCCAATCTGTGTGAATATTCATTTTATATGGCAACTGTTCTTCACGTTAACGCAAAAGAAAATTGAGAGAATTATGCATACAATTCAACTCATCACGGAAACCACCCTACCTCATGTTGACTTTTTCTAGCTTCATTCGCCCCGAGTAGAGCAACCAGAACAATCGAAGAGCCACTCCCAGATACACCAGTTCCCCACTCTCCCTTCACGCAAAAGATACAAACGCCTCAACAACTAGATCAAAGACAATTCTTATCCACGTATTATAACATTATTAAATGGCTCCATAATATGATGATGGACACTTTAGCTCATAACGTACATCGTTATCAACTAGCACATTATTGTTCATCTGCACTGACGCAGACTGTATCTGGTTTACTTTAGTCTGCTTCTGGTTTTACCTTGTTTGACTTCAATACACTGTGCAATGATTTCATCTGCATGATCAGTGTCGACGACAGACATGTCACTTGTTATGTACCCCGTAACTGGGTGTCTAACCATCAAAGATAGAAGAATCTCGTTGGAGTCTGGTGGTACTATATTCAAAAGTGTTTATTAGTAAAATACACAAATAAATATCAATAATGCAAATATATAGATAATACACGTTAGCAAAAATAAATCTAAAAATGTGGGAATAATAATAAGCAATAATAAACAAGCTCTATCGATGTCTAGGGGATAATCGATTGTCATAGAAAAGTATAAAGTTCAGTTCAGTTTAGTTCATACGTGCTGAGGTAGATATTGGTTGTTGTGTTGTAATCGTTGGAGAGAGAGAGAGAGAGAGAGAGAGAGAGAGAGAGAGAGAGAGAGAGAGAGAGAGAGAGAGAGAGCGAGCGAGCAGTAACAGCTACAGGCAGGCAAACCTTCCTTTACGTTCTTGATCCGTCGTTTCGTTGTGACCATTCAGGTATGACCCCTCTGTCCTTCAGCTAGACCGTTCTTCTGTGATGGACTTGTCATTCTGGCATGAGTGGAGACACACATAAGCCTCCACCGGCCCTGATATAACTCTGTGATTTAAACTGACTGATCTCTTTGTTCGGTCTCTGATGCCCCACAATTTCCCGTGGGTTCCAACAGTCAATCAGTGCTCAATAGTGTTCCTCCCGGTGTGTCTGAATGGTGTCTCTCCAGACCTCACTTTTATCCCTACTCACGGGGTCTGAGTTGTCAATCAATTTTGAATGGTTCAGTCCATCAACCCAGCCCACTCCAGCTGTCCACTGAGGAGCTTTAATGAACTGAATGGTATAAGATAAATAACCCTCTCAGAAGTCATAATACGGTGGATCAACACATCTCTCCCCTCTCTTATCAGTAGCAGATGTTCTGGCATGTCTTTGTTTCATCTCTCTCTCATTAGCAGCATAGCAACAGTAACAGTTTGTGATTTTCCCCGGGGCAGGGGGGAACATGGGCAACTCTGCACCCTTCTGCCCATCAGAGCTGTTCATCCTTCATAACACCCCCATCCTTCTGGGAATTTTCACCAAGGTGAAAATTAACAAATACAGCATCTTACAGAATTACAGAATCTAACAAAATACAGAAGTGTTCTTAACTACAAAGATAATACAGATATACATTTAACAGCATCTAGATAAACAGTCAGCAATTACATTGTCACTCCCTTTAATATGTTGTATTTTAATATCAAATTCCTGTAACATCAGACTCCAACTTAGAACCCTCCTATTTTTATTTTTCATATTAGCCAAAAATATCAAAAGTTGTGATCTTAGCTTAGGTGTCTATTACAAAGTGTGAATCAATACGTATATGATTATTCTGTGGTACATTACAGAAGTTTATGCAAATACTAATCTCTATTTTATTGTTTCAACTTAACATTCAAACAGTCAATTTTCCATGGTGTTTTTATCTTTCACATGCTTTGTCAAATTCCCTCAAAACCAGATCCTGTTATTTAAAGTAGCATTTTTTCAACCTTTGTCCCTTTTCCACTTAACTCTCACGTGGTTAGCTTGCTCACCAGTGTGGAATAGGCCTTTACAGACTCCTTTCACAGGAGTTATCTTATCACCAATGTTTTCCAAACTAAGCCAATTTGTTGAACTTCCACACAATTCGTTAATTTTAAGCAAGTCATTAATTTTATCTTCAGGATCTTTCATTCTAATCATTTTCAGTTTAACATCTGCAAGTGATCCCTCTTTGTCAAAACAAAACTTTTGGTTCTGTCTCTCCAAATCACCTCCTTGAATAACATCAGCGAGTTGTTTACCTTTAAATTCCAAAACAAACTGTAATTGATTCACAGGCACGTTGTTAACAAGCCATTGTTCAATTAACGCTGTCTTCCCTTTTGTCAACCTTCTAAAACCAATTCAGTCTTTAAATTTTCTTTATTCAATTTAGCAACAACACCTTTCTCTTCTCCTTCAATAATATTCACATCACCAGCTTTCATCTCCTCACTAACTTTTAACACACCTTCTAACACAAACAACTGAGAATTCTCACTTTCCACTGGTACCAAGGTTAACCCTTTCTTCACTAAACCAAGCCCATCTGACCCAAAAGGACTGCATTCCTTTCCAACTAAATCAGATTCCTCAGACTTTTCCTGAGTTTCAGTACTAGGTTCAGTACCCTGTGACTCCACAGGTACTTCAACAACCTGATCACAAGCAAACAGGACATCTGCCTCTCCTTTACTCTCTTTCACCTCCCTATTCTCCGCTTTACCATCCCCTAAAACCTCTTGGTACAGGGTCGGTTAAAACGTCTCAGCTAAATCAACATTGGGCTCATTTAAACTGTCTGCTTTACTAGCCGCCTTTCTCGACATGCAGCGAGTGATGGGGCATGCGGGATAGATCTTAGAATCTATGGGCGGGTCCTCAGCACTCACAGGCTTGCTTGTCAGTTTCACTGCTGAACACACGTCACCACCTGCTAAATCGTTACCAAGAAGGACGACCACAGTAATTCTGACCGCACCCCTATTTCGACTGGTCCAGATACCAGGTCACATTTTAAAATGATCCTGTGCAAAGGTACAGCTTCTGTCCCTTTTCCTATGCCTCTTAATACCATCTTTCCAGTTTCAGGACAGAACCCTAGAACCTTACTTAGGATAAATGACTGGTCAGCCCCAGTATCTCTCCAGATCCTCACTGGAACTGGGGTTTCTCTTTCTTTCACAGACACCGTCCCTTCCGATATAAATTTCTCATGCCCCTTTCGTACTCTATCTACCTTTGCCTCCCTCATCGATCTGCTGAACGACTCAATGCAACCTGTACGGATCGCTGTTTTCCCTTTTCCTGTCTCCTTCTTCGGAGTAAAGCACTTAGATGGAAGAAGACCGGCTTTTCCACAATTATAACACGTGAAGCTAGGAAACTTCCTGCCAGCCTGTTTTTCCTCTTCCTTACCTTTACCACTAGCTCCCGGCTTATTCTCTACCTTAACGAGCGTGCTCTCTCTACCGTCCCTACGGTCTTTCTGGTAACTCTTATTTGAGGAAGACTTTGCCTTGTGGGTTAGGGCGAACTTGTCGGTTAATTTGGCAGTAGTAGACAGAGTCTCAGTCTCCTTCTCATCCAAGTACGTCTTCATATTTTCAGGGATACAACTTTTAAATTGCTCCATCTACATTTATCAGTTTATCATAATCTCCAACAACCCTTTTTGAGGTGCACCAACGCTCATAACACATCTCCATCTCACGGGCAAACTCTAAATACGTGTGTTTCCAGGGCTTCTTCAGATTCCAGAACTTCTGCCGGTATGCCTCTGGCACCAACTTGTAACTCCTCAATACAGCCCATTTTACTTCCTCATAATTTCTGGACACCTCCATGGACAATGCCGAATACACTTGCTGAGCGTTCCCCCTAAGTACGCTGTTTCACAGAACTGCCCATTTCTCCTTAGGCCAGTTCTGGTTCACAACCACTTTCACAAAAAGGAGGAAGAACTTATCGACATCCGTCTCCTCAAATGGAGGTACCGACTGGATCTTCCGACCAATCCCGAACCCCTCACTTGAGCCTACCGCCCGGTCTCTTCCCTGTTGTACCTTTAACTTGTCCAGTTCTAGCGCATGCTTCCTCTGTTTCTCCTTCTCCCTTTCCTCCGTCTCCCTTTCAGCTTTCTCCTTCTCCCTCCGTGCCTCCATCTCAGCCCTTTCTTTTTCCTTCCGTGCCTCCAACTCAGCTCTTTCCTGTTCCCTTTTCGCCTCTAACTCCTTTAGCTGGATCTCATAATGCAGCCGTAATTTTTCCAACTGTAACTGAGCCGCCGCATCAACTGGTTTCCTCTCAGGGAACAGGTCCAATGCCTCAGACGTGAACGCAGCCTTGGATACATAAAGCTGGGCTATGGCCCTCTCTATCTCCCACTTCTTCATTGACGACTTGACCTCTGAGAGATCTAATCGTTTCGCAACATCCACCAAGTCCGCCTTTTTGGCACCCCCTAGCGCCTTCAAAGTCGGCTTTCCTATAACTTTGTCTATTTCCATCTCTGCTGGTGTCCCGTCTGTTTACCCATGCAACTAGATCAGATAATGGACACATAGCCCGATTCGCTGGCCCCCCAATTTGGTAATCAAATCCTAAAAGTCGAGGCCCCAATTTCTTACGTACCCCATAACTGGGTGTCTAACCAGCAAAGATAGAAGAATCCGCTACAGTCTGGTGGTACTATATTCAAAAGTGTTTATTAGTAAAATACACAAATCAATATCAATTATGCAAATATATAGATAATACTCGTTAGCAATAATAAATCTAAGAGTGCGGGAATGATAATAAGCAATAATAAACAACCTGTATTGATGTCTAGGGGATAATGAATTGTCATAGAAAAGTATAAAGTTCAGTTCATTTCACACGTGCTGAGATAGATATTGGTTCTTGTGTTGTAATCGTTGGAGAGAGAGAGAGAGAGCGAGTGAGCAGTAACAGCTACAGGCAGGCAAACCTTCCTTTAAGTTCTTGATCCGTCGTTTTGTTGTGGCCATTCAGGTATTACCCCTCTGTCCTTCAGCTAGACCGTTCTTCTGTGTTGGACTCGTCACTTTGGCATGAGTGGACACACACACAAGCCCCCACCGGCCCTACTATAACACTGTCAGTTAAACTGACCGATTTCTTTGGTCGGTCTCCGATGCCCCACACCTTCCCGTGGGTTCCAACACTCAATCAGTGCTCAATAGTGTGACTCCTGGTGTGTTTGAAGGGTGTCTCCGGACCTCACTTTTATTGCTACTCACGGGGTCTCAGTATGTAATCAATTTTGAATGGCTGTGTCCATCAAACCAGCCCCCTCCGGCTGTCCACTGAGGAATTTTAATGAACAGAATGGTATAAGATAAAAAACCCTCTCAGAAGCCATAAGTCTCTCAGAAGTCATAATACTGTGAATCAACAAGTCTCTCTCCCATCTCTTATCAGTAGCAGATGGTCTGGCATGTTTTTGTTTCATCCCTCTCTCATTAGCAGCATAGCAACAGTAACGGTTTGTGATTCTCCCGGCGGGAAGGGGGGAACATGGGCAAGTCTGCACCTTTCTGCCCATCAGAGCTCTTCATCCTTCATAACACACTCAGTCTGTGTATGTTACAAAAAAAATGACAATTATCTATCACCAATGAAAATAAATTCGAACTTACGACCTTATACTGAGAAATCATTTTATGCTGACAAATGAATTACACCAGACATTTATGCATTTGCTGCATTGATGCCAGAGTCCATATAAAATGTTTCACCTCCCGATCAGCAGAATTGACAGGTTTTTGACAGTAGTTTGAAACATTTTCTCTTTAGGTGACAACCAACGAATTCTCTGCTGAATCGCTCGTTGCTGTTGTCTGAAAACAAAACAGAATTAATACAAGTTTCAGAAAACATATTTAAAATTATGTTAATATTTACTATATATGAATTTAGATTTGCAAAATATGGTTTAATCCTTCTTAATTGAAGAAAACATTATTACCTAATATAAGTTGTCAGAAACACCACTACTATAATGGCAGCAGTTCACACAAGCTGAAAGTGTTCGACTTCCTGTGCTTATTGTCTATTTCGTTCCACAGATATTGTGACTAATTATTCCAGCAACTCAACGTTTGCTCCAGACCAGAATTTTTTATGAACATTGTGGAAAAGTGTATAAAAGTACCTACATTTTCACAAAAGAAATTATGACTATCGAACAATCCTGGAAATAGAAATAACAGACAGAAAATTCTGAAAACTGCTAAATTACATCTAACGTGCTTCTATTTTACTAAAAACCAAAGAAGGATCTTTGACAGGAAATATTAACGCTTTCCCTTTCAAAAAATAATGAATATAGTTTGGTCTGTAGGATTCAGAGAACATTCGGGTACCGTTGTCAAGAACTCTCCAGATATTTTCTCTTCTCCATCCCATAGGACAGACGATTTATATGTGCTGTACCACCAGGCGGAAGGACGGCATACATTCTGTTGGAATAAAATGGCGATACGAACACTTAACTTCACAACCTGCATCTTTGTGATGTTGTACCTTGTTATCCACTTTTACTGCACTGACTCCATGAATAACACTTTATTCTGTGCATTCTATTATTGCTTTCCCTTGCTCTAATTTAATGGACTTTCATGTAGTCACCTGTATGGATGGTATGTGAAACAAAGTTTATCACATTACCTCGGTACATTACACAATAATAAAACAATCTACAGATATAGCAATTTACGAAACATCTCCCTGTTGCAGCTTGCAGTTCCAAGTGTTCCGCCACCTGCAGGCGATGATATTTGCGATTGAAGAGATAAACAGGAGTCCCGACCTGCTTCCAAACATTACACTAGGCTACAGGATTTATGATTCATGCAATGTGCCTCGCTTGTCAGTTAAAGCGGCTTTCGAAATTATTAATGGACAGGATCCAGCTTTGCCAGAGGACTCTTGTTCCCCGCGTTCACTGGTCCCCGCCATCGTGGCAGAATCAGCATCTTCGCAGTCGCTGGCGGTGGCGGCGTCAGTCGGTCCTTTCAAAGTCCCTATGGTAAGGTTTTCCTTTGATGCCTGGGCCTTATTTTTATGGTTAGTTCTTTTCAAATAGTCATAGTTGATGTACTGAGGTAAAACAGCATCCCTGCATATAACACATGGTGCTACTGTTTTTTTTCTTGCTTGCAATTTCGTCTATAATGCCCCGTGGATTTCTTCAACCCAGTCGCGTCATCCCCATTCCGTCTCGACCCGCATTCCCGCAATCTATTTGACTTCCACTTCCCGTCAGCTCCTCTTTCATCCCACTTCCCCTTATCTACTGCGGAGTACTTTAGAGGGGAAAGTAGGGTACCCGGGGAAACACACCAGCGACTGGAAGATCTTGCAAAATTTCACACACTGAGAACCGGAGATTAGCATTGATGGCAACAGCACTAACTGGTGAAAGGAGCAAGATTTTGAAGGAAGTCAGTGGGTCAGGAAGTCTTGGGGAGAGAAATGGGCTGTGGACTTTCCTAGTCTGCCCCTTCGGTGGACAGTTCAAAAGGAGTATTGCAGAAGACACTAGTAACAACTAGTCCATGTGAAGCTTTTTTCACAGAAACATCCACCGTACAAGACAAGATAAGATAAAGTCTGACAAAAGTATTCTGGAAAGATCACATAACTGAGATCCCAACTAGGGCCAGTTTGTTCCTAGATCTCTTATAAGGAAACCGGTAATGACAGATAAAAGAAGTGAGTGTAGTTGGACACTTTCCAACTAGTAATCATTATGCCTTTAGTTTAGTTGTTTTGTTTTAGAGCACAGCGCTTGTTCGTCCTTGTTAGAGTAAACAGAAAGGATAAAAGTTTTGCGAAGCTTAGTTTCGCTTTGAGTTGAGGGCTAGGTTAAGAAGAAGGACATAAAGAGCAGGTAATGGCAGCAATGAATCAAAGAGGTGCCTGGAGAGTATAATAAATGCAAGATAATACTTAAAACGGAAATCAAGTGGACAAAAAGAAATTACTCTGTCAAGCAAGGCGAAGGAGTTCTACACATACAGTAAGAGCAAAAGAAAAGCAAAAGAAAAATTTCGTCCTGTTTGAGTTCGCCCTGGATATTTTTTCATGGAAACTAAAGAGATGGGGCGATCTTAAACGGATTTCTTACATCTTTATTGACCCGGGCGATGTGCAGAGAGTTTATGGGTCAGAGGTGTGTGCCGATGGGTCGTGGCTGAACAGCCATAACATTATAATACCATAATACCATAAGACATAGGAGCACAATTAGTCTATTCAGCACATCAAGTCTGCTCCGGCATTGCATCATACTTGATCCCATATCCCTCTTTACGACATGCCATTGACACATTGACCGATCAGAAAAGGATCAACTGCTTTATATGTATACGCGGGACCTTGGCCTCCACTGCAGTATACAGCAGAATTTTCAATATATTCGCTGCTCTCTGGCTAGGAAATTCATACTTACCTCTGACAAGGTTGGGGGGACGTCAGGTCCTGGAGAGCACCCCTATGGTTGTCTCCTTTAACAGTAAGTCCTCGATTTTGTGTTCTGTTGGGGGAACGACCTCTCTGAGGGAAGCAGCAGTGACCCTGAACGTGGCCCCGTGGCTTGGAAGGGTAGGGAATGGAAGAGGAGTTCAGCGGTAATTAGGGACCATATAGTGAAGGGACAGTTAGCCGATTCTGTGGACCCGAGAAAGAAACGAGGATGGTAGTTTGCCTACCAGGTTCCAAAGTTGATGATGTTTCTGAGGGGGTTGACAATATCCTGAAATAGGAGGATGAGCAGCCAGAGGTCGTGGTACATATTGGTACCAACAACACAAGTAGAAAAAGGGTGGAGGTACTGAAAGCAGAATTCAGGGAGTTATGAAGGAAGCTGAGAAGCAGGACCTCAAAGGCAGTAATCTCGGGATTGCTACCTGTGCCACGCGACAGTGAGTATAGGAACAGAATGAGGTGGTGGATGAATACGGGGCTGCAGGGTTAGAGCAGGGAACAGGGATTCAGATTTTTTGGATTATTGGGACCTCCTCTGTGAGAGGTATGATCTGTTAAAAAAAGGACGCGTGCGATTAAATCCGAGGCGGACCAATACCCTGGCTGGGAGAGGGGGGTCACTGTTACAGAAATGGCGGTAATGGAGGGATTATCTGCTGAGTCAGTGTGGGTGGAAGTCAGAAACAGGAAAGGGAGAATAACTAGAGGAGAGGCTGTTATTTTATAGACTTTCGGCCCCCACTCCCCAATCGTACAGGGGTATCGAGGAGCAGATGGGAAGGCAGATTATGTAAAGGTCCAATACTAATAGGGTTATTATAGGAAATCTTAACTTTCCGAATATTCATTAACATCTCCTTAGAGCAAGGGGTTCAGATAATATGGAGTTGGTGTGCGTGTTCAGGATAGTTTCATGACACAATATATAGATAAGCCAACGAGAGGAGATGCAGTACTTGATCTGGTTTCGGGAAATTAATCTTGTCAGTTGTCAGATGTCTCTGTGGGAGAGCATTTTGGAAGTACTGACAAGAACTCTATCTCCTTCACCGTAACGCTGGAGAGAAATAGCTGCAGACGATTTGGGAAAACATTTAACTGGGGTAGGGGGATATTTGATGTTATTAGGCAGAAAGTTTGGAGCATAAATTGGGAACAGATAATCTCAGAGAAATGCCCGGCAGAAATGTAGTAAATATTCAGGGTACATTTTCATGGAGTTCTGCCTAGATATGTTTTATTGCAGCAGGGAAAGGATGGTAGAGTTCAAGAACCATGGTGTACAAAGTATGCAGAAAATCTAGTTAAGAAGAAAAGAAAAGGTTTACGCCAGGTTCACGAAACGAGCTATTGTTAGACCTCTAGAAAATCACAAGATTGCTTGTAAGGAGTTTAAGAATGGTATTGTTAGACAGAATAGGCCATGAGAAGGCTTTGGTGAGATGGATTAAGGAAAATCCCAAGGCATTCCACAGGTATATGAAGAGCGAGAGGATGAGCCGTGTGAAAATAGGATCAATCAGGTGCGATAATGGAAACGTGTGCATGGAGTCGAAGGAAGTAGCAGAGGGACTTAATGACCACTTTGCTTCATCTTCACCAGGTTAAAAAGTCCTTAAAAATTATAGCGGACTGAAACGCTTGAGCATACAGACATTAAGAAAGAGGATGTGCTCGAGCATTTGAAAAGCGTTGAGTTAGATATGTCACCGGGACCAGATTAGATACACTCCCAGTCTACTGTGGAAATCGAGGAAGGAGATTGCTGAGCCTATTGTGATACTCCTCCTGTCATCAATAGGGACAGGAGAAGTATCGGAGGATTGGAGGTTTCAAATGTTGCTCCCTTCTTCAAGAAAGGAAATAGAGATAACACAGGAAATTATATACACCACTGAGTTCGATTTCAGTGGTATAACCATATAACCATATAACAATCACAACACGGAAACAGGCCATCTCTGCCCTCCTAGTCCGTGCCGAACTCTAACTCTCACCTAGTCCCACCTACCCGCACTCAGCCCATATCCCTCCACTCCTTTCCTGTCCATATATCTATCCAATTTTACCTTAAATGACACAACTGAACTGGCCTCTACTACTTCTACAGGAAGCTCATTCCACACAGCTATCACTCTCTGAGTAAAGAAATACCCCCTCATGTTTCCCTTAAACTTTTGCCCCCTAACTCTCAAATCATGTCCTCTCGTTTGAATCTCCCCTACTCTCAATGGAAGCAGCCTATTCACGTCAACTCTATCTATCCCTCTCAAAATTTTAAATACCTCGATCAAATCCCCCCTCAACCTTCTCCGCTCCAATGAATAGAGACCTAACTTGTTCAACCTTTCTCTGTAACTTAAGCGCTGAAACCCAGGTAACATCCTAGTAAATCGTATCTGCACTCTCTCTAATTTATTGATATCTTTCCCATAATTCGGTGACCAGAACTGTACACAATATTCCAAATTTGGCCTTACCAATGCCTTGTACAATTTTAACATTACATCCCAACTTCTGTACTCAATGTTCTGATTTATAAAGGCCAGCATTCCAAAAGCCTTCTTCACCACCCTATCTACATGAGACTCCACCTTCAGGGAACTATGCACTGTTATTCCTAGATCTCTCTGTTCCACTGCATTCCTCAATGCCCTACCATTTACCCTGGATGTTCTATTTGGATTATTCCTGCCAAAATGTAGAACCTCACACTTCTCAGCATTAAACTCCATCTGCCAACTTTCAGCACATTCTTCTAACGGGCATAAATCTCCCTGCATGCTTTGAAAACCCACCTCATTATCCACAACACCTCCTACCTTAGTATCATCGGCATACTTACTAATCCAATTTACCACCCCATCATTCAGATCACTTATGTATATTACAAACAACATTGGGCTCAAAACAGATCCCAGAGGCAACCCGCTAGTCACCGGCCTCCATCCGATAAACAATTATCCACCACTTCTCTCTGGCATCTCCCATCTAGCCACTGTTAAATCCATTTTATTACTCCAGCATTAATACCTACCTACTGAACCCTCTTAACTAACATTCCATGTGGAACATTGTCAAAGGCATTGCTGAAGTCCGTATAGACTACATCCACTGTCTTATCCTCGTCAACATTCCTCGCAACTTCTTGGAAAAATTCAATAAGGTTGTTGTTGCAGAAAATGCTGAGAGGGAGGATTTATGAGCTGTTGAAGTGACATTATCTGATTCGGTATAGTCAGCCTGGCTTTGTCAAGGGCAGGCCGTGCCTTACGAGATAAATTGTATTGTTGAAATAAGTATCAAGACACATTGATGAAGGTAGAGCAATGGATGTAGTATATATGGATTTCAGTAAGGCATCTGATAAGGTTCCCCATGCCAGGCTCCTTCTGAAAGTAAGGAGGCATGGGATTCAAGGAGACCTTGTTTTGTGGATCCAGATTTGATTTGCCACAAAAGGCAAAGGGTGGTTGTAGATGTTTCGTATTCTACATGGAGGACAGTGACCAGTTATGTTCCGCAGGGTTCTGTTCTGGGACTCCACCTCTTTGTAATTTTTATAAATGGCCTGGATGAAGAAGTCGAAAGGTAACTTAGTAGGTTTGCTGGTGACCTAAAGGTCGGGATTGCTGTGGATAGTCTGGAGTGTTCTGAGAGGTTACTGCGGGACATCGATAGGATGCATCACTGGGCTGGGATTTAGAAGATGGAGTTGAAATCACGTAAGTGTGAAGTAGTTCATTTTGACAGGTCCAACTTGAAGCAGAATATTATATAACTGGTAAGACTCTTGGCAATGCGGAGGATCTGAGAGACCTTGGGACCGTGTCAATAGGACACCCAGAGCTGCTCCGCAGGTTGACAGTGTTATTAAAAAGGTGTATGGTATGTTCGCATTCATCAGCCGTGGGTTGGAGATCAACAGCCTTGAGGTAATGTCACAGCTGTATAAGACCTCGGTAAGACTCCACTTGGAGTATTGTGTTCAGTTCTGGTCACCTCACAACAGGAAGGATGAGGATACGATAGAGAGAGTGTAGAGTAGATTTTAAAGGATGTTGCCTGTATTTGAAGGCGGGCCTTACGAGAATAGGTTGAGTGTACTTGGCATATTCGGTTTGGGGAGACAAAGGATGAGAGGTGACCTGATAAAAGTTTATCAGATGATAAGGGACATTCATCATGTGGAAATCCAAAGGCTTGATCCCAGAGATTAAATGGCTAACACTAGGGGGCACAGTATTAAGGTTTTGGAAATAAGTACCGAGGGGATGTCAGGTGTAAGATTCACATAGAGCATGCTGCTTGCTTGGAATGCACTGCCGGAAGCGATGATGGATGCGGATACAATGGAGTCTTTTAAGAGCCTCTTGGATGGATACATGGAGCTGAGAAAATAGAGGGCTATGCGCTAGGGAAATTCCAGGCTGTCTCTTAGGGAACGGTACATGGTCGGCACAACAATGTGGGCTGAAGGGCCTGAAATCTCTGTAAATGTCTATGTTCTATGTTATGTTCTAAATTTTTTGCACTTAAAGGGTAGCTCTCAATTATCAGACACTACCCTTTAGTTCTGGATTCCCTCAGCATCGTCTCCCCATCCACCCTATCTAGTCCTTTCAAAGAGTTTCCTCACCCCCAAACCCCCCCCCCCCACATTCGTCTAAATACGAGTGTTCAGAGGCGGCTCAAAGCTGCCAGACTCTCTTCTACAGTTACTCACTCATTCCCGGAATCATCATTGTAAATTTCCGGTGATCTCTTTACAATGAGAGATCATCCTTTCGGAGAGATGGGGCCCAGCGCTGTTGACAATCTTCCAAGTGCGACCTGACTGACGTCTAACAAAGGTTCAATATCATCTCCTTGCTTTCATATTCTATTCCACTTGAAACAGATGGCAACATTGCTGATTTGTCTGGCAGGATTTCTCTTTACGGACTTTGACTTGTTCTATCATTAACTCTGCAACTACCTAGAAACCTCATCCTTTATAATACACTACAAGACCATCCCAACCACTGAGTTTCAGCTGACTGGCCCATAATGTCCATTATTTTGCATTCCTCCATTTTTAAAGAATGGAGTGACATTTGAAAACTTGCTGTCCTCTGAGACAATGCCAAAATCAAGGGATTTTTTTAAACATCATGACCAATGCATCTATTATCTCTTCAGCAACCTGTCTCGGGATACTAGGATGTTGTCCATTAGGCCCAGATGACATATCGAACTTAAAATATTTGAGTTGCATTGCACTTTTTCCATTTCAATAGCAATAGCACTCACTCTTGTTCCCTGACACTCACTGACACATTACTAATGTGTTCCACAGTGAGGAAATATGCAAAGTGCCGATTACGCTCATCTGGCATTTCTTTGACCCCCATTGATATCTTACCAGCATCGTTTTTGTCACCTTCTGGTCGCCTCACAAAGGAAGGATGTGGAAGCCATAGAAAGGGTGCAGAGGAGACTTCCAACGATGTTGCCTGGATTGGGGAGCATGCCATATGAGAATAGGCTGAGTGAATTCGTCTTTTTTGCCTTTGAACTACGGAGGATGAGAGGTGTCCTGATAGGGATGGAAAAGATAATGAGAAGCATTGATTGTATGAATAGGGATAGTCAGAGGCTTTCTCCCAGGGCTGAAATTGCGAACATGAGAGGGCACAGTTTTAAGGAGCTTGGGAGTATGGAAAGAGGAGATGACAGGGATAAGTTTTTTTTTACACAGAAAGTGGTGAGTGCGTGGAATTGAGCTGCCGGCGACGGTTGTGGAGGCAGATACAATAGGGACTTTTAAGAAACTCAAGGACAGGTAAATAGACCTTAGAAAAATAGAGTGCTATGGTTAACCCTAGGTCATCGCTAAGGTCGGTACATGTTCGGCACAGCACTGTGGGCCGAAGGGCTTGCACTGTGCTGTAGGTTTTCTGTTTTTCTATTTTCCAGTAGTCCAATATCAACTCCCGGCTCCCGTTTACTCTTTCAATAACTGAAGAAATTTTTTTGGTATCCTGATTAATATTATTAATCAGTCTGCTCTCACATTTCATCTTTACCCTTCGTTGAGTTTTAGTTGACTTTTGTTGGATTTTACACTCTTCCCAATCATGCATCTTTTCATTCACTTTTGCTACTTTTCATGTCCTTTTCTTCAACGTAAAACATAGAAAATGAATGTTGTGCCGACAGCGTGACTTACTCTAGAAATTGCCGAAGATTACCCTACCACATAGCCCTCTATTTTTCTATGATCTAGGAGTCTCTTGAAAAACCCTATTATATCCGACTCATCGACCGTCGCTGTCATTGCATTCCACGCATCCACCACTCTCTGAGTGAAAAACCTACCTCTGACATCCACTCTATACCTACTTCCAAGCTCCTTAAAACTATACACCATCGTGTCGGCCATTTTAGCACGAGGGAAAAAAAACCTCTGGCTCGCCACACAATCAATGCCTCTCATCTTATACACCTCTCTCTCCGTCGCTTCAAGGAGAAAAGGCCATATTCACTCAACCTATTCTCGGAAGGCACGATCTCTAATCAAGGAATATCCTTGTAAATTTCCTCTGTACTCTTTCCGTTTATTCCATTACGATACTGATACCTGTGACTTATGCTTCTCCCTCTCAAATTACAGAGTTAATTCAATCATATTATGAACTCGGCCTCTGATGTTTCCTGTACCTTAAACTCCCTGATACAATCTGCTTTATTACAAAACAATGTCTAAGATAGCCTTTACCCGAGTAGACTGAAGCACAAACTGCTCTAAGAAGCATTCAACAAATTCCCTCTCTTGCGATCCAACAGCAACCTAATTTTCCCAATGCCCTTGCATTTGAAGTCCCCCATTACAGTTGTGTCATTACCCTTATTATATGCCTTTTCCAGCTCCTTTTGCAATCTCAACTTTGGCTACTATTTGGAGGTCTATATTTGATTCCTATATATTTATCCCATTGCAATATTTTAACTCCACCCATAACGATTGAACATTATCTGACCCTATGACATCTCTTTCTAAAGATCTAATTCCATCTCTTACTAACAGAGCCACAACACCGCCTGCCTGTCCCTTCAATATAAAGTATATACTTTGATGTTAAGCTCCCAACTATGGCCTTCTTTCTGTAACGCATCAGTCATGTCAACCTCTAATTGCACATGTATGTTCACCTTATTCTGAATTCTACACGCATTTAAAAACAGTACCTTCAGTCTTGCATTCTTCGCCCTTTTTAATTTTGCTTCTGTGAATACAATTCAACGTTTTGCTCTGTTTGCTTTTTTACACAGTCCTTGCTTTGTCCTTCCTTATATTCATGATCCACCCATCATCTACTTGTAAACCTGCTTGCTCATCCTCTGTTCTATCATACTGGTTCACATCCCCCGTGTCATATTATTTTAAACCCCTCCCACAAGAAATTTTGCACCCCTCGAATTCAAGTGCAACCCCTTTTGTACAGGTCCCACCTGCACCAGAAGAAGTACAAGTTATTCAGAAGTTTTCCCAGTGTTCCAATTCTTCAGCCATGTGTTTATGTGCCGCCTCTTTGTGCTCCTATCCCCATTGTCGCGTGGGAATCACAAGATTAGTGCATTTGAAGTCATGCTTCTCAGCTTCCTACCTAACTCCCTATATTGTTTTTTCAGTACCTCGCCCCTGCTGGCTGCTCACTATCCCTCTTCAGGATATTATGGGCATGTCTAGAAACATCTCTGACGCTGGCACTGGCACCTAGGAAGCAAACTACCGTCCTTGTTTCTTTCTCGCGCCCACTGAATCGTCTATCTGGCCTACCGACTACAGAGTCCCCGATTGCCATGCTCTTCAGTTCCCTACCCTTTGGAGCCATAGTGCTAGACTCAGTGCGAGAGGCACGGTCGCTGTTGCTTTCCCCAGGTATGTTGCCCCCAACAACAGTACTCAAAATGAAGTTCTTACTGTTGAGGGAGTGACGACCATTTTCATATTACTGTGTTGTGTTGTGACTAGGAGCTAGGAGCTCCATAACTAGGAGCATAGACAACAGCAACTCGACAGGTCTCCGTAAAAAAAAAAAATCTCTCCACAGAGACAGGTTTACTGTTATATGCGTAAGCATGCAGATTTGCAGTGAAAAACGTACCTGCAGCATCGTCACGGGAACTCATCATCAAGTAAGCAGTATTCGCAAATAAAACATAAAATGAACTCAGATTATACACTCGTTATTTTACTTCCTTAGTTCCCGCCAGTTACGCAACGAGAGTTCAGGCAGCATCTCGATCTTACATCTCTGTCTCCCCTTGACCAATTTTGGTGTTGGTTTGTTGGTGTTCCGGGCTTTCGTTGTCGTGCCTTTGTCTACCCTTTGATATATTTAACATGGCTGGCTCTACCAAGATCCAAAGCGTAAAGTTCTGAAGCTCTGACTGCAGCTAAAAGAGCTCTCCAGGTCAGTGAGGCAGGAGACAAGTTTGTATTTCTATTAGAGGACACCAGTAGCTCTTTATTGCGGAAAAGTGGTCAGAATGCTGACTAACTGTTAAATTACGAGAATTCTGCATTTGCACATTTTGAAATAAAAAAATTAAGTCAAAACCAAGAATGCTGGTAGCACTAAGATAAAAATGTATGGCATTAATTCAAAACACTGTCATGGATTCTTTGTCTGTTTGCCCGATCTTTGACTATCCTTCCACCTCGATACAAAATCGTGACATCATACATGGGACGAAATTCAAAACGTCTTTTTTTTCCCAGAGTTGTAGAAATTAAGAACTACAGGACATCATTTTAAGATGAGAAGAGAAAGATTTAATAGGAATCTGAGTGACAGGCTCTTCACACGGAGGGCAACGAGCAGATTTAAGCTGCTTATGGAAGAAATGTTTGAGCCAGGTACAGTTACAACGATTAGAAAACACAGTCAAAGAAGGTTTAGATGGATATGGGCAAGTTCAGCCAGATAGCACGAACTTAATGGACAACATGCTAATCATGGAAGAGTGAGGCCGAAAGGCCTATGTCGGTACTGTACAAATATATGACCCTATCTATAAAGAATACGCCAATTAAAGTACTTCGTAGATATTGACGTTCGCATTGTCAATTTCCCCGAGACAAGACTAATTTCGCTGTTGTTTTTTTTTCTCTCTGTTTCCAATGTGGTTTCTAACCAGGTTAGCTATTTCTCCACATGTGCCTGTCTCAGCAACCGGCGAAAATTCCCTTCGTTTTTTCGAACGATCCCAAGCGACTACTTCCAGATCAAAGCATTGGTGCAACTTATCAAGCGATTTGGATGGACTTGGATTGGAACGGTGAGAAGCGACAACGATTACGGAAACTTTGCGATGCAGGCCTTCACTGAGTCGGTTCAGGAACTTGGCATTTGCATTGCCTTCTCCGAATCTTTCCACAGGTGGTACCCGAAAGAAAGGTTACTTCATGTTACACGTGTTATTCGCACAGCGTCCACGAAAGTCGTGGTGGCTTTTCTCACTCAAGCAGACATGTCCAGTTTATTGAAGGAAATTGTTCGGCAGAACATTTCTGGCATCCAGTGGGTGGGCAGTGAGGCGTGGATCGCAACTTCGCTTCTATCTCCGGAGGAGAACAAAAGATTCGTTACTGGGGCCATCGGGCTTGCGTTACGTAATGTGAATATCCCGGGATTCAAAGACTTCTTAACGCGTCTTCATCCGTCCACCTATCCTGGCAATCTTTTAGTCAAAGAATTTTGGGAAAAGACTTTCGACTGCAGACTTAAAGGAATAGACAAAGGGAGAAGAATGACTACCGCACAATCTCATCAATGTACAGGAACGGAGAGCCTAAAGACTGTGTTGAACACTTATACGGACACATCTCAGCTGAGGGTGACCAACAAAGTTTATGAGGCTACTTATGCTATAGCTCATGCACTTCACAATATGTTTTCGTGTAAAAGTGGTGAAGGTCCGTTTGTCAATCAGTCTTGTGCAAACATTTCAAATTTTCAGCCTTGGCAGGTATATAAAACTGATTAAGTATTTCGAAAGATATCCAATTAAAACTCTTAGTTTATATAAACTGTTTGTTGACATTTCTGTCTTCCTCTGTTAGGTTTTGCATTATATGCAATTGGTAAATTTCACAACTAATGTTGGGGGAAGGGTAAATTTCGACGAAAACGGAGACTCAGTGGCTATGTACGATATTGTGAACTGGCAAGTGAATAGCAAAGGGAATGCCGTTGTTTCGATAGTTGGGTATTATGATGGATCCGTGCCTTCAGCTGAACAAGTCATAATAAATGAAGGATCGATAGTTTGGACTTCTGGTCTCAGAGAGGTAATGTATGAAAACGTGGTTGTAGTGTTATCAAATAATTGTGATGTTTCATTGCACACAGCACACGACAAACACACACCACACACAAACACGTAGTCATTCTCTATTATCGATATATCGGTCTAGCCATCTATGTCACCAATTTCAAAAATAATCAGATATAGCTCTCCAAAGTCATTCACCGTTCACAATGATACCGGTATCGGTTTATGATTTCCATGAATTAATGGCGGAAAATTTAGGTCGCGTTACTCGCTACTATTTGCTCTGGATACCAACGTTTAAGTAAGAAAAGCCAAGGTAGACAAATTCAGAGTCCGAGAGACAGTCAGAATCAAATGATGTCCTTCAGACCAATGTGTCTGTGATGCGAAACATCAAATATTGTCCCATTTTGCGTATTCGACCTACGCACCTTTAATTTTCTCCTCATAACCTGAAAAGGTACCTTTTCAATGTTGTTTTTTTCACCTGCTTCAACCACTTCCTCCGGAAGCTTGTTTCACTTACCAACCAGTCTCGGGATGAAGATGTTCCCAGCAGGTCCTTTTATAAATCCTTCGCCTCTCAGCTTAACACTACATCCTGCAGTTTTTCTCACCACCTCTCCCAACACCTCCCGCCACCGCCAGGCAGTGATATTTCTTTGAAAAGTCTAAGAAGCTAACATGTTACCGTACTTTGTGTCGAGGTTCCACGTGCAGTTTGTTCCACAAGCTGCTCGCCTGGAACAAGAAAAGCAGCTCGCAAGGGCCAACCTATTTGCTGTTTTGATTGCATTTCGTGCGCTGATGGGACGATCAGTAACACCACAGGTATGCACAAGTAATATCTTTATTGCTCAAGTGTTTGCGGGCCATTGCAGACTGCTTAATAAGTCAACTTCCATTTTCTTCCTTTCAGATTCAACAGAGTGCATGAAGTGCCCCAGCGATTCTTGGTCTAATAAGGGCCAAGACCAATGCATACAGAAGCAGCTTGACTTCCTCTCATTTGCCGATATAATGGGGACTGTTCTGACCTCACTGGCATTGATCGGAACTTCCTTCACTGCCATGATAGGTGTCATTTTCGTGCTTCACAAAGACACTCCGATCGTGAAGGCCAATAATGCGGAGCTCAGCTTCCTTCTTCTCCTCGCGCTGAGCCTTTGCTTCCTCTGTTCAATCGCATTCATTGGGGAGCCTTCGGCATGGTCCTGCATGTTACGCCACACCATGTTTGGTGTTAGTTTTGTTCTTTGTGTCTCCTGTGTTTTGGGCAAGACTATTGTTGTGGTGATGGCATTTCAGGCAAAACTACCCAGCAATAATGTGGCCAAGTGGTTTGGTCCACTACAACAACGTCTCACCGTATTTCTTCTTACACTAATACAGTGCTTGACATGTGCCGTCTGGCTCATCAAATCTCCACCTCTTCCTGTCAAAAACATGGCCTATTCGAACGAAATCATTCTTCTGGAATGTGACGTGGGATCCGAAGTAGCATTTTACTGCGTGCTGGGTTACATTGGCTGCCTCTCAATGGTTTGTTTTGCCGTTGCCTTTTTGGCACGAAATTTGCCAGACAATTTCAACGAGGCGAAATACATTACATTTAGCATGCTAGTTTTCTGCGCAGTTTGGATATCGTTCATTCCAGCTTATGTCAGTTCTCCCGGAAAATTCACTGTGGCCGTGGAAGTGTTTGCAATTTTGGTTTCCACTTTTAGCTTACTTTTTTGTATTTTTGCGCCTAAATGTTACATTATATTGCTGAAGCCAGAGAGAAATTCAAAAAAATATTTGATGGGGAAAGCGTCTTCATGAAAACATTATGCAGCATTTGTTTTTGTTCATTCTTGTCGTAGATACCGCGTTAGAGTCAAAAACAGGTTTTGTCTGCAGTTAATACTGATCAAACCTCAAGGTCGAACAAGTTAATCCAACAATAATGCAGAATGAAGTGTAAATGCTACAGAAAAAAAATGCAGTGATCAAGTGCAAGATCAAAAATATGTGGATTTGGTGTCTCTGAGATACATTTTTTTGATAAACGAAAATCGGATGCAATGTTTACCGTTTTAGTTATTTTGGTCTTCTGCATAGAAGTTACTGCCATAGAAGATTGTAATTGGGAAATATTTGAAACACAGAAACATAGAAGACCTACAGCACAATACAGACCCTCCAGCCCAGAACGCAACGCCGAGTAAGTACTCACTTAGAAATATCTGAGGTAACTCATGGCCCTTTATTTTTCTAAGTTCCATGTAGCTCTCCAGGAGACTCTTAAAAGACCCTATTGTATCCACCTCCACCAGGCACTCTCTACCCCCTGTGTAAAAAACTTACACCTCACAGTTCCTTTGTACCTACTTTGAAGCACCTTAAAACTGTGCCCTCCCGTGTTAGCCATTTCAGCGCTGCGACAAAAAGCCTCTGGCTAACGAGAAGGTCAATGCCTTTCATCATTTTATAAACCTCTAGCAGGTCACCTCTCATCCTCCGCCACTCCGAGGAGAAAACGCCGTGTTCACTCAATCTATTCTCATGAAGCATGCCCAAGATTCTTACCATTAATACGATATTCTCAAGTCAAGTCAAGTCAAGTCACTTTTATTGTCATTTCGACCATAACTGCTGGTACGGTACATAGTAAAAATGAGACAACATTTTTCAGGACCATGCTGTTACAAGACACATACAACAACTAGACTGAACTACGTAAAAAAGAAAACAACACGGAAATCTACACTGGACTACAGACCTACAGAGGACTGCATAAAGTGCATAAAAACAGTGCAGGCATTACAATAAATAATAAACAGGACAATAGGGCAAGGTGTCAGTCCAGGCTTCGGGTAGTGAGGAGTCGGATAGCTTAGGGGAAGAAACTGTTACATAGTCTGGTCGTGAGAGCCCGAATGCTTTGGAGCATTTTCCCAGACAGCAGGAGGTAGAAGAGATTGTATGACGGGTGCACGGAGTCCTTCATAATGCTGTTTCCTTTGCGAATGCAGCGTGTAGTGTAAATGTCCGTGATGGCGAGAAGAGGCAGCCCGATGGTCTTCTCAGCTGATCTCACTATCAGCTGCAGGGTCTTGCGATCCGAGATGGTACAATTTCCGAACCAGGCAGTGATGCAGCTGGTCAGGATGCTCTCAATACAACCCCTGTAGAATGTGATGAGGATGTAGGGGTAGGAGATGGACTTTCCTCAGCCTTCACAAGAAGTAGAGACGCTGCTGGGCTTTCTTTGCTATGGAGCTGGTGTTGAGGGACCAGTTGAGATTCTCCGTCAGGTGAACACCACTATATTTGATGCTTTTACGATCTCTACCGAGGAGCCGTCGATGTTCAGCAGGGAGTGGTCGCTCTGTGCCCTCCTGAAGTCAACAATCATCTCTTTTGTTTTGTTCACATTAAGAGACAGGTTGTTGGCACTGCACCAGTCCGTTAGCCGCTGCACCTCCTCTCTGTAAGCTGACTCGTCTTTCCTGCTGATGACACCCACTAAATTGTTTCTGATTATGGTTATGCACAAAAATCTTTGGCACATGTATTTTTAGAGTGACTAAGGCAGTACTGTAGTAATTTTCTGTACCGCTGCTGTGAGTGCTGGTAAATCTGATTCGGATATGGGTCCCTACTCTGGACTGAGAGTGGGAAAGGGACTGGGAGAGGAGAATCATAGTTGGAAAAAAGGGGAAGGGAGAGAGGAGGGAGTTGGAAACACTGTCGAGATATACTGTAATAATCATTAATCCATTTGTCAAGTCAAGTCAACTTTTATTGTCATTTCGACCATAACTGCTGGTACAATGAATAGTACAAATGAGACACCGTTTTTCAGGACCATGGGTTACATGACACAGTACAAAAACTACACTGATCTACGTAATAAAAAAACAACACAGAGAAAGCTACACTAGACCACAGACCTACACAGAACTACATAAACTGCACAAAAATAGTGCAGGCATTACAATAAATTATAAACAGGACAATGGGGCAAGGTGTCAGTCCAGGCTTCGGGTATTGAGGAATCTGACAGCCTGGGGGAAGAAACTGTTACATAGTCTGTTTGAGAGAGCCTGAATGCTTCGGAGCCTTTTCCCAGACGGTAGCAGGGAGACGAGACGGTATGATGGGATGCATGGGATCCTTCATAATGCTGTTTCCTTTGCAGATGCAGCGTGTAGTGTAAATGTCCGTGCAAGCGGGAAGAGATACCCCGATGATCTTCTCAGCTGACCTCACTATCCGCTGCATGGTCCTGCGATCCGAGATGCTGCAATTTCCGAAGCAGGCAGTGATGCAGCTGCTCAGAATGCTCTCAATACAACCCCTGTAGAATGTGATGAGGATGGGGGGTGGGAGATGGACTTCGCAGAAAATAGAGACGCCGCTGGATTTTCTTTGCTATGGAGCTGATGTTGAGTTTCCAGTTGAGATGCTCCGTCAGGTAAACACCAAGAAATTTGGTACTCTTTGCGATCTCTACCGAGGATCCGTCGATGTTCAGCGTGGACTGGTCGCTCCGTGCCCTCCTGAAGTCAAAAACAATCTCTTTTGTTTTCTTCACATTAAGAGACAAGTTGTTGGCTCTGCGCCAATCCTTAGCCGCTGCACCTCCTTTCTGCAAGCTGACTCGTCGTTCTTGCTGCTGAGACCCACCAAGGTCGTGCCATCGGCGAACTTGATGATATTGTTCGAGCTGTGTGTTGCAGCAGTCGTGGGTCAGCAGAGTGAACAACAGTGGACTGAACACGCAGCCCTGGGGAGCCCCGTGCGCAGTATGATGGTGTTGGAATTGCTGTTCCAGATCCGGACTGACTGAGCTCTCCCAATCAGGATGTCTCGGATCCAGCTGCAGAGGGAGGTGTTCAGGCACGGTCGGCTCAGCTTTCCAATCAGTTTCTGAGGGATGATTGTGTTGAATGCTGAACTGAATTCTATTAACAACATCCGAACTTATGTGTCTTTTTTGTCAAGGTGGGTTAGGGCCAGGTGGAGGGTGGTGGCAATCTGCCATCATATTTCACCTACTCATCTGGATAAATTCCATCAGCCCATTTTTGCATCCTCTCGATGTCCCGCTGGAATCTCTGACAGCCTTTAGCTTATCCACAAGAACCCCAAACTTTGTGTCATCAGCAACTTTACTAACCCAACCCTCCACTTCCTCATTCAGGTCATTTAAAAAAAACCAAGAAGAGAAGGGGTCCCATAACTGCTTCCTGAAGCACATCAGTGGTAAAGCAGAATATGCACGGTGTACAACCACGCTTTGCCTTCTGACCTCGATTGCCCAATCAGATGTTTTCTGTTGAGTCTGAGCTATTCAAGTCTCGATTGTCTAATCAACGACTTTCTGCTGAGCTAGTCAAATCTTGATTGACTTAATTGCACACTCCAACTGCCAAAACTGCCAGAATCTCTCGAGTCAAAGCCTCAGAGCTTCACTCCTTCAGTGGTCCACTCACTCACTGGCTGCTTTCCACAGACCGCTCCGCTTGAGCTACCCCTCTATTCATTTGTTTGAGCTTTTCAAACTACTTTGTCACCTGACCTCGATTGCCCCATCAGCATGCTTTCAGCTGAGTCGGTGCTGTTCAAATCTTCATTGTTTTATCAACGGCTTTCAGCTAAAGCCTGGCAATCGAACAAAAGAAAAGATTTTTGAATTCTAAAAGCCTGAAAAGGTCAGAATTCAATGTATGAAATTTAGGATACTGACTAGATAGCACAATAGAACACAAGAAAAAATAAATCGTAATAAACAGAAAAGCTGACCGCAAAAGTTTGTCTAGAAATTATTAAAGGAAATGACTGGAAAATTTGACATGGGTTCCGAGAGAATCAAAGTCGGTGGTGGGGGGGGGGGGGGCGGAGGAGCAGAATTATCACGAAAAAATGACCGAGAGGTTACACAGTAGTTTCAGCGTCCGTGTAAACATAAACCGCAATTTAGCCCCAAGGCTTACCGCACTCTAATAAGTGAGTATTGCATTATGATAGTCCACTCAATTACTCCAAGCAACAATTTGGTAGTTGGTATAAGGAACTTCAAACTTATTTTTTAAATGTTGCTTATAATGGATAGAGCAGTAGATCACGTTCCAGTTTGAAATTTGAACAAAACTTGTGTAAGATAATCAAATCTTCGAAAAATAAGCAAAACGGACAAATAGTTGACCACCCGCCCGGACACCACACACACACACCTGTGTTTAAAGCAGATTTCGGAAGAAAATAGTTAGTTAAAATGGAAGATATAGCAAGTGGTAAACTAGTCAAAATGTGCCCCAGGAACTGACACCTGAGTTAATAGACCGACCTAACTATCTACAATTCGCGTAACTTTCCGCCCTCGTTAGAATTATAGAATCTTTATTTTCAGTTTCAATTACCGGCGGTTCCATACCATCACTGGATACATCTTGTCTGGCTGGTGCCGCAGAGTCCTCCACCGTGAGAATGAAAAGTCTCCTCACCGTCAGATTCTTTCACCCTCAGACCTCCTCCGCTCTAGGACTACCAACTCTGAACGCACTCGCCTCCACTCTCCCCAAAGAAATCTCGAAGTCACCATCAAACCTTCAGACAAGCGGGAAAATGCTGTCTTGGGGATGACGGGCCTCTACCTTACTAAGGCCAGCGACAGCTCTTAGTCACCCATTCGCATACCTGAACTAATAGCCCGCCCACTAACATCTGACTATTATATCCCACAGCATCACTTCTGTAATTTTTGACTCCATCGTCGCCAAGTTGACTGTTCCTCACCCCACACACTTCTTCCCCCACCGCCAGTTTTTTTTTAAACTCCTACATTACAACCCCTGTATACCCATTGTTTCCCTTCGTTCATATCCCCCTGAGCTCTTCTTGCCAAACTTCTTTCTTCACCCGCAGATCCTGTCCATATGTCCCACATCAGTAACTTTAGACTCCTTGCCGTAAGTGTATTTCAACTGAGGAACACAGAACATTCAAAAAAGACATGATAGCATCTCTACGTTCGTAGAGGGATGCGTAGATTCATCACTCCGCCTAAACCTTTGACCCCAACTTCTGTAGATATCGTTGCCCAGAAGAAAATAAAGTCTAACGAAGTGGATGCAGACAAAACAGTTGTCTTTGTGGCCCAGCCCCACATCCCACGCCCATTTTGCCATTTTTCAGACTCAACTGATTCTTCCTCCAGGATAATCAAATAAAATTGGTTGTTTCTCAATCTTTACTTATGTATAAGTTTTCATATATCCTATTGCATATTTATAGTTTCCTATTAAATGCCTGCCAGAAAATAAATCTGTCATAAGAGGACAGGACGCTGGACGCAAGTGCAGGACGCAGGCACTGAAGTACTAGGGGCAGGACGGTAACAACTAAACAATAGACAAGATGTGGTGACCGTGGTTGCGTGAGGGACGTGACGTTCAAGGTGATGCTGGGGTCTCGAGAGGGTCTTAGAGTTCAGGCAAGGCACGATCTCGGAGTTCACTGGGCAAGGCCCGGACCTCCCAACAAGAACACGGGGGCCTGGGCAGGTCACGGGACACCTGGGAAGGTAGCGGGGCACAGCCCGTCGACAACGAGAGATAGGTAGGGGCAGAGACCTCTGGGCGGGCCGCAGAACTCCTAGGCAGGGCCCGGACATCCCAGGCAGGAACACAGGAGCCTGAGCAGGTCGCGGGGCACCTGGGTAGGCTGTGGGGCACAACCCATCGGCAGCGAGGGATGGAAAGGGGCGTAGTCCCCCGCCGGGCAACGGCAGGCAGGCTAGGCTTGCCCAATGGAGGCAAGGGATAGGAAGGGAACTAGGTCCAGGGGTGACTGCCAGACTTACTCGAAGAACTCGTCTTTAACAAGGGGAACTCCAAGCCAGGGCAACCGGAGGAGCAGGACAACACCCCAACTTCACTCAGTCCCCGAGCCCCCCTATATACACCGACAGCCGATGGGCATCAGGTGCGCCTCTTTGAGCCGCAAAAAGCCACGATGATCCACAGGTGTGACTAATTGGGCTCAAGGGCGAAAGGCGGGACGGCTACAAGACCCGGAATCCGGAGTCTGTGGACCACATCAAGACCCGGAATGTGGGCTCCGGACCGGACCGGACCATAACAAAATCTCAGTGCAGCATATGGTGCATGTACGCATTATGAAAATAAAGTTGCTTTGCACTTTGAAATTCGAACCCCGCATTTTCACAGCCGTTTCGACAACTACTCAATTCCCCAATCGCACATCGCTTAATTTCACCATGAACGTCCAGTACACTTCTATTTCTCCATCGGAAAGCTCCCATGAATTTCTGCTTCTTTCCAGAACAGAGCTATCCTGATCCCCTCTGCGAACGCCCTACTATGGCTTGTTCAACTTGTCCTTACCCTCAATAACGCTCAACGATGCTCAACAACAAGCCGAATCTACGCAAACGGCTAACAACTAACATAAACCCTGGAATGCTGTTGTTTCATTCGATTCGTGGAATGATCTGTATCTCAATTCTACCCAGGTGCGGAACCCCAACTCTTTTCAACTTTGACAATAAAATCAGTGCCACCTCCTGTGCCTGTGCCAAGCCCATCAATTGCATCATCTTTGCTACCTACTTTAACCCGCCCACGAATTTTCTGGGTCTATATCTGAAGTCTCTTCCCTCTGTCCTCCGTCCGTGTCCATCTGAGCAAACATATTATCTGCTGACATGCAACAAAAACCCACGGTCTCTCATTGAGAGATCGCCTAAATCTCATTCTCCCTATCAGCTGTAAGGGATAACTCCTTTGCCTTAGTTTCTCCATGACCAGAGCTCAAAGTTCAAAGCAAATTTATTATCAGATTACATAAAATTCGCCATCTGAAACCCCGTGAAACATTGCCTTTCGGACATATCCACTAAATCCACAGGATAATAACCATAACTGAATAAACGAAAGATTCATTGTACTAGCTTGGCTGTTGAAACATTTTCAAAAGACAACAAACTGTGCAAATATAAAAAAGAAATAAAATAATAGTAATAATAAATAGACAATAAATATGCATAACATTAGTTAAAGAGTCCTTGCATGTGAATACATAGGCTTTGAGAACATTTCGATGACGGTGCAAGTGAGGGTCCGTGAAGTTATGCCCTTCGGTTCAAGAGCCTTTGGCTGAGGGGTAATAACTGTCCTTGAACCTAATGGTGTGAGTTCTGAGGCATCTGTACCTTCTTCCTGATGGCAGAAGAGACATGAGACCATGTTCTGTTTGATGGGGGTCCCTGATGACTGATGCTGCATTCCTGCGAAAATACTTCGTGTGAATGTGTTCAATAGTGTAGAGGATTTTAACCGGCATGGACTGAGCCGAAAGCTTCACCTTTCGTAGGATTTACCTTTCAATGCGATTTCTATTTTCATACCAGGCTGTGATGCAGTTAATCAATATAGTCTCCACTGCACACATACAGAGAATACTTCAACGTATTAAAGGTCATTCCAAATCTTCGCAAACTCATAAGCGCTGCCGTGCTTTCTTCCTCTTTGCACTTACGTGTTAGGACCTGCATAGGTCCTCCGAAACTGAGGAATTGAAAACGTCTGACCGTCTCCACCTCTGATCTTCCGATGAGGATTTCTTGTTTCCTTCTTTCGAAGATAATAGTCAGCTCCTTGGTCTTGCTGACGTTGAATAAGAGTTTGCTGTCATGACACCACTAAGCCAGATTTAGCTACGCGTCTGTTTTCTACATGGATGCGTCCACGCCATCAAATATGTCTTTCTATTTAATAAACCGTGTCCTTCTCACTGCTAGTAATATTCTCTTCATGACGTCTCGATTTCCAGCATTTCTAACCTGACTCGATTCTTGAATCCCCAGACAGGAACAAGGACAGAGTTTGCCCTGTTCCCATCCATCGGCCCAACAGACTTTACAATCTGTATGTTATGCTTTGAAACATACACCAGCCATCACTTCCATCTACACTTGGTCCCAGCGGCCCACTTCCTGATGCAACCTCTCCCTCTTTCTCTGGTGCATTTATTCCTTTGCATGCATCTGCCTGCCTCCCGATGCGCCATCCCATGTGAAATCAAAAGGTGTGATACCTGTCCCTACACTCTCTTCCTCGCCATCATTCAGGGTCCTGAACAGTCCTTCAGGTGTGGCCACCATACGCATGCCTGTTCCTTGGCATCATATGCCCTCTCTGCGGTCTTTTATACATAAGTGAAACTGGCCACACATGCGTGACCACCTCAAAAATTACTTGAGCTCCATCCACTGTGGCACGCTGAATCTGTCTTCTGCCAACTATTGTAACTATCTAAATCCCACATAGTCATGTATGTCCACGGCTTCATCTACTGCCAAAATGTGGCTATACGAGAGGAACAGCACTTTATATTCTAGCGAAACGCATTAACATTAGATCATCCACGTTCTGGTAAAGAGTTAATACTCTGTTCCTTCTAGTCTATCCAACACCGATTACTGTGTCTCGTTCCTCTCATCCGCCATCTCCGCCTGTCCATCACGCACACACTCAACACTTTCCCCCACTGTTCCCATCTGCGTTTCCCACCGATCTCCTTGAAATTATGTTCCACCTTCCTCTCCTGCCTGATTCTGTCTTCCTCAGCCTGGTGTTACACCCAGCTATAAACTCTCAACTTCTGGCGTTATGCACATTCCCTCGTTCCGCATCTGCCTACCATGACTCCATGTCGCTTATACTGCCAGTTTCATATTTGCTTCGCAAAGAACTGGTATGGTGAATAGATGTCTTTTATCACACAGAATCACTCACAGTAAAAAAGGTTTTCGCTGATTCGTTCAGCATAGAATCTGGAAGCTGCTTGTCTGTTCATGGTATGTCGAATTGGTAAATTATGAAGTTTGTGTAGTATTTCACATTTACCGAGGTACAGTGAAAAACGTAGCCTGCCATCTACACCGATCATTTCATCACACCGGTACATGGTGGCGGTTCAAGGGAAAAATAATAACTGAATGTAGATAAAGTAGAACAACTGCAGAGATAATGCAACGCAGGCGGACAACTGTCGAGAGAAATGCACAGTTAATCTCTCAGATTAAAACACTTCATTTGAACTGAAAGATAAAGGAGCAAGAATAGGCAATTGAAAGACGTGAGGGGAAAGGTACACCAGAAGCAATCAGTTGACATGTGGGTTCAGTAAGAAGTTATTGGGAAAGTCAAGATAAATTTATTTACTTGTGGCAGCTCTCATTGTCAATGTGCTTCGTGGTGAGGACGTCTTTGACTGTGAGGAATGGGCTGAATCCACCATTAGGTTTAGAAAATAGAGCACATAATTGTTTGAAACAAACCAAGTTCTACAGCCCACGATGTTGTGTCGATCTTTTTTAACCTACTCAAAGATTACTCAAACATTTTCCTGCTACTTATAAGCAGCACACACAAAATGCTGGTGGAACGCAGCAGATGAGGCAGGATCCATAGGGAGAAGCGCTGTCGAAGGGTCTCGGCCCGAAACGACGACAGCGCTTCTCCCTATAGATGTTACCTGACCTGCTGCGTTCTACCAGCATTTTGTGTGTGTTGTTTGAATTTCCAGCATCTGCAGATATCCTCGTGTTTGTTCTGCTACTTACACCTCAGTTTGCTATCATCCTAAATGTCCCTCATGCATTTGCCTCTGCAAAACATCTGGTAGAGCATTTCAGCCACACCACTCTCTGTGTAAGTACCTTCCCGCTGAAATCCCTGAGACCCTCTGTACTTACCTTCACTTATCCTAAAACTATATCCCTTTGTACTAGCCATTTCCTCCCTGGGGAATGAAAGCCTATAACTGTCCATTTGATCTATGCCTCATGTCATGTTATACCCGTCAATCAAGTCACCTCTCATCATCCTTCGCTCCAGATGGAAATGCCCGAGCTCACTCAATCTACTTTCATAAGACATGCCCTCGCATCCTGACAGCATTCAGGTAAGTCTCCTCTGCACCTTGTCGAGAGCTTACACATCTTTCTGACAATGAGGCGACTAAAACTGAAGGCAGTATTCCGAGTATGGTCTTCCCATGGGTTATTTTTAATGAAGGCCCACACATCCTAACAACATGCACAACAACTTTTAAAGACCTAGGGACTTAGGCACCAAGTTCTATCTGTTCCTCAACACTACCAAGAATCCTGCCATTACCTCTGTAAATACAATCTTACAAAGTGAATGTCTTCACATTTTTCTGGTTTGATCTAAGTCTGTCACATTTCTGCCCAGCCCTGCACCCTAGCAATTTCCTACTGCATCCTGCAAAAACTCTCTACACTATCCACAATTCCATCGTAAGGTCATAAGACAAGACGCATGGGGAGAATTAGGCCATCTGGCCCTTCAAATCTGCTCCGTCATTCAATTAAGGTTTCCTTTATTTTTCTACTCCTCAACCCCAGTTCCAGGTCTTCTCCCCTATTGGACCTTTGAATCTATGTCCAATCAAGAACCTATCAATTTCTGCCTGAAATACTCCCAACGGCCTGGCCTCGACATCTACTTGTGGCAACGAATTCCACGAATTCACCACTCTTTAGTTAAAGAAATTCCTCCGCATTTCTGTTTAGAAAGGGCGCTCCTCTATCCTGAGGCTCTCTCCTCTTGCCCTAGACACTCCACCCATGGGAAACGTCCTCTCCGCATCTACTCTGTCTAGACCTTTCAAGATCATTCGAAATGTTTCAATGAGATCCCCTTCATCTTTCTGAATGCCAGCGAGTACAGACACAGAAACTTCAAACGTTCCTCGTATAATAATCATTTAATTCTAGGAATCATTGTGAAAATCCGGTGGACATTCTTCGATGCCAGCACATCGGTTCACAGAACTATTCACAATGCTCAAGGTGTGTCCTCACCAATGCCTGATAAAGCCTCTGCATCACATCCATGCTTTACTATTCTAGAGCTCTTGAAATAACATGGCAATTGCATTTCTCACCACCGACTCGACCTTCAAGTTCACCTTTAGGATATTCCGCACTTAGACTCCCAAGTCCCTTTGCATGTCAGTGTTCTGAATTTTTCCCGATTTAGAAATACGTCTGCACATATATTTCTACTACCAGAGTGTATGACCATGCATTTTCAAACATTGTATTTCATTTGCCACTTTCTTGCCCTTTAATCTGTCAGATCTGTCTAAGTCCTTCTGCACCCTACTCGTTTCCTCAACACTACCTCCCGCTCCATCAATCTTCTTACAATCTGCAAAATCGGCAACAAAGCCATCTATTCCATCATCTCAATCATTGATATACAGCATTAAAAAGTGCTCCCAACACCGATCCCTGCTAACACCACTGGTCACTGGCAGGCAACCAGAAAAGGATCATTTTATTCCTACTCGATGCCTCCAACCAATCAGCCAATGCTGGTAACTTTTCTGTAATACCATGGGGTCTTAGCTTGGTAAGTAGCTCTGTATGTGGCACCTTGTGAAACGCCTTCCAAAATCCAAATATGCCACATCCACTACATCCCCTTTGTCTATGCTACTTGTAATCTCCTCAAAGGAATCCAGCAGGTCGTCAAGCAGGACTTTCGTTGAAGGAAAACTGACATTATACTATATTTCCCTGTGTCATCAAGCACTGCATCACCTCATCCTTAACAATTGACTCTAACAGCTTCCCAACCACTGCAGTCAGGCTATCGGGTCTATAATCTGCTTTCTGCTGCCTTCATCGTTTCTGAAAGAGCGGAATGACATTTGTAATTTTCTAGGCCTCTGACACCATGCCAGAGTCCAAAGATTTTTGAAAGATCATTTCTAATGCCACCACAATCTCTAACGCTACCTCTTTCAAAACACTAGCGTGCGGTACATCTGCCCCGTGTGACCTATGTACCTTTAGGTCTTTCAGCTTTATGAGCACCATCTCTCTTGTAATAGAAACTGCACCCGCTTGTCTTCCGTCACACACTGCAACATCAGGCATACTGTTAGTGTGTTCCACAGTGAAAACTGATGCAAAATACTTATTTAGTTTCTCAGCCATCTCCATGCCTCCGTTATTGTTTCCCCTGCCTAACTTGCTAACGGTCTTATATCAACTCTCATTTCTCTTTTATTTTTAACATGCTTGAAAAAATTTTACTACCCTCTTTCATATTTTTGCTAGATGCTTTCTTATTTCATCTTTTCCTTATAATGATTTTAGTTGTTCTTTGCAGGTTTTAAAAACTTGCGAATCCTCTGACTTCCCACTAATTTTTGCTTTGTTGTATGCCCTTTCTTTTGCTTTTACAGTGGCTTTGAATTCCGTTGTCAGCATGGTTGTACTATTCTACTCTTTGAGTATTTCTTCACTTAGGGAAAATATGTGTGCAGCATTTTCCTAATTTTTCTCCAGAAACGCACGCCATCGCTGCTCTGCTGACATCCCTCCCTACAGCTCTTTCTAATTTACTCTGGCCAACCTCTCCCTCATACCACTGTAATTTCTCTTATTGCACCGAAATACTGCTACGTCAAACTTTACATTCTCCCTATCAAGTTTCAAGATTACCTCAAACCTAATGTGATCACAATTTCCAAAGGGTTCTTTTACCTGAAGTTCCCTAATAGCCTTCGGTTCATTACATAGCACGCAATCCAGTACAGTTAATCAGCTCAGCGACCAACTGCATTGAAAAGCTATACCTTAGGCGTACTACAATTTCACTCTCTTGAGATCCATTACCAACCTGATTTTCGCAATCGAACTGCATGGTAAAATCTCCCATGACTACCATAACATTGCCATTTTGCCATAGCATCCACCAAACTTCGTGAGATCTACGAAGTTATAAACTGACCCTTCAATTTCCTCAACCAATTACTTTATAAATTTCATAAAGAACGGGGTTCCAGAGCAGTTCCCCATGCAACAACTTTCGTGATCGATGTCCAGGTAGAACACTGTCCATCTGCAACCACCTTCTGCCTACCAAAGTCAAGCCCATTCTGAATCCAAACAGCAAACTTTCCCTGTATACCTTGTCACCCGATTTTACGAATCGGAAACCTTGTCAAATGCCGTATTAAAATAAGTATACACCACATCCACTGTACTATTTTCACCATTGTGATTTGTGATCTGCCTCTCACAGCTATGCTCACTATTCCTATTTAGAGTATGATTCTCCAAATGCTGGCAATTCATGGCTCGAAAAATCATCTCCAATAATTTGTCAAACATTGAAGTAGAAGTCATTGGTCTACAATTCCTGTCGATATCACTGCTGCCTTTCCTGAACGGAAGAATAGCAGTTTCCGTCCTTTAAACATCAGGTTCTTCTCCCATGGCCAACAAAGGCGCAAAGATCTTCGCCAAAAATGCAGTAATCTGTTCCCTTGCTTCCGAAAAAAAGGCGTTTCCAATTCTTAACGTTGGTGTTTCCATACCATACCGTGATGTATCCAGTTACGATATTCTCCACTGTGCATCTTTAGAAGTTTGTGAAAGATTTCGATGACATGCCAAATCTACGCAAACATCTGAAAAATGTAGAGGCGTTGTCGTGCATTCTTTGTGGGGGCATTTTTGCGAGGAAAAATTAGTCCGAGGAAAGATCATCTGATATGATAACGCCAAGTAATGTGAAATTACTAACACTCTTTACGTCGGATTCCTGAAAGAGGACAATCTCAGAGACCGCCGAATTCTTCCGCCTGTCGTTGAAAATCAGCTCTTTGGTTTTTCTGACATTGACTGAGAGCTAGCTGTTGAGACACCATCCAACCAGTTTTGTAATTTTTGCATTTATATACCCATTCGTCACTATCTTTGAATAGTCCACAGTGGTGTCATCTTCAAATTTGAATATAGTATCGGAAATGGCATAGCCACACAATCATAGTTAGAGCGAGAGCCGAGCATGGAACTAAGCACGCGGCCTTACAGTGCCCTTGTGCTAATGCTGATTGGAGAGGGTTTACTCTTGCTAACCTTTACTAACTGGGGTCTGAAAGCGAGGAAATCGAGCATCTAATTGTATATTAGTCTATCGAAGCCGAGATTTTCCAGTGATTTTCTTCTAGATTCAATCGATTCAAAATGCTCCCCCGCAGTACTTTGTCACCTGGCCGTTCTCTTTTCCTAACATGGTCATTGGGTGCTATTATGGTTTGTAAAGTTTGCTTCTATGTTCTGTCCATCAAAGCGAGCACGAAAGGCATTGAGCTCATCTTGGAACGAACCGTTGTCATTTATGTTGATTGAGTAAAAGTATACAACACTACAGCACAGAAAAAGGCATTTCGGCCCATATTGCCAAACTCTTAATCTGCCTGGTCCCATAGATCGACGTGATTCTGGATCAAATCCCTCCATATCCCTCCTATCCATGCACCTATCCAATTTTATCTTCAATGCTGAAATTCAACCCACATCTACCACATCGGCTGGCATTTCGTTCCTCACCCTCACCAGCGTCACCTATTCAAACATTCCTTATACCTCAATTGCTGAAGTCCTGGAAAAATTATGGTGCAGTGTTTCATCTTATTGATGGACTTCACGTAGGTACGTGGCCAACATTGGACACTATACACTAAATTAGGCTTAATCAAGTCTTATACAAATTGAACATATCATCCCAAACCATGTACCCTCCACTTTGACTTATGAAGGCAATTATGCCAAAAGCTTTCGTCAGACGCTGTCTATTAGTGACGGAAATTTCGAGGCATTTAGATCTGTATTTACAGGTCCCTCTGTTCTATCACACTCCTCATTATCCTACCCCTCACGGTATAATTCCTCCCAAAGTTTAACACCTTATATTTGTCTGCATTTTATTCTTTCCGCCATTAGGAGCTGATGGCACTTGGGCCACAGCTGTCGATCATCGTTCTGTGATTCAGGTTTAGTCTAAAGTTGCTATTTTTCACAGAAGAGGGATTTTGGCAGTTCAGATCTGGACTTCCCGTACATTTCTGGATCGGCAACCTTGAACGCCACCCATCCAGCACTCAGTGGATTGTGAATCTTTTGATTCATGCAAGGCTTCTGGTTGGGAAACACTCTGGATAACTTGGTGGGGACACACTCCACCACGAATGTCTTTCAGTGTCAAACAGAGTAAAAAGCAGAAGTAAGACGTGAGAGACAAAATAACGACAGAGACACAGAGGTAATAGAAACGAGGATGGGCCGTGGATGTTCGGTGTATAGATTTCTCTTCTTCATGATGGCTGACAGTTCAGTTGGAAACATTTATATGTTGTGCTTCATTTTTGATAAACTAACAGGAAATACATAATAAGAGCGATTCGGTCTACAAAGTCTCCAACTGAATGTTATCTAGTTTATTTCAGAGCAACAGGGGTAACTTTTAGCAATGTCTGGCTTTGTGATTGCTCCCATGAACAATGATCATAGTTTTTCAGCATACAATTTTGTCATCCGCAGGGCAGAAAAAAATAATGCAATACAGGGAGAGATTATGATTAAAGTAAATACCGTTCTGTGGCTATAACTAATGGGTTCCCTTTCCTTTTCTATAAAGATCAACATGGATATATTTATGTTTCATTAGTCGAGAGCTTCGTATAGCGTGACTCAGTTTCTTTATCCATGTTTTAGATTAGATTAAAGTGTATATGTATTCCTTCCTGAACCTCATTTCTTTAATCAGGAGAAGCAACATTGCCTGCCCAAGCATAAGCTTCAGTATAAAAGTACATGGTACTTTACCAGCAAGAGTCATACCGAAAGCAAATATGTGTTGTGTGGTGATTTGAGGGTTGTTGTTTCCTTTTGTAGTGTCAACTAGCATCCAGATATGTAAATGTAGATAAAGGTTCGATTTATTTAGTTTATCAAAAGAAGGAGACATCGACATCGGCGGAATTTTTGGTCTGCACTCACGAACAGAGATAAAGTATTTTTCATTTGAAACCAGACGGAGAGCTGTGAAATGTGAAAGGTCAGTTTAATGAGCCGAGTGATGTGTTTGTCACATTTTCTGTGATAAAAAACATTACTTTGATTTTCTTTCTTTTCATTATCTGGTGAAGAGCTTTTGCCAGGAAACGTTAAACCGGATTCACATTTCACAAATTCTCCTGATCTGCTGTTATGTTTCTAGCATTTTCAAGGGTTGTGATTCAGGTTACTAGTTGGCGGACAACAGAGGCGTAACATCGCGGAAAACACAATCAAGTTCAAGTATTTCCAGCATCTACAGATTTTTTTTCTAGTTTCAAGTTCAACTTTTGTCTGTATGCCTGCTGCTCGCTACCTATAACAGTATCATCCAACATTGCGCATGTATCGTTTATCGTTCAGAGTCAATACCCTTTGGTCACCAATTAATTCTCCCGCAGATCCCTTTAACAAGTGTAATACTGGCAATGATGGTCCTTAAAGTAAAGGACACATAAAGTGGTATCCAAAATAAATATGATAATGTGTTAATACTCATTCAACAAACAACATCCTCTTTGAAACTGGGAATTTTTGAGGAAATCATGTTATTGCACTTCCGATTAGATACCTGCATTCTTAATTTAAAAGGAACAAAACCGCCCTCTGAATAATACGCACAAATGCTGGAAGAACTCAGCCGGTCAGACTATACCTATGGAGGGAAATAAACAGTTCAAGATTAGTGTCAAAACCTTGTGAAAATGATTTTTGATAGGAACTTAATGGATCTCATTATAAAACAGAAAGAATTGACCTTCTGACGGGTGAGCACGATTTAATGTCTATCGCCAATGCGAACAGTTTTGAAGTACTGACCCAGCAGTGAAATTTCAGTTTTATTTTGAGCAATGAATTTAACTAAACGACCAGATAGCCCTGTGTTTCAGCTCACCGACTGAACAGTTTTTGACTGGATTTTTCAGTTTCGATTGTTTGCAAACCGAACACTGTATGAAAACTCGTGCTTGTTGTCTTAAAACCAGACAGGATTGATACAAATAGCTGAAATATGATTACATTTACTTCAGATTTTACCTTGTACACATTTGTTAAATACGTGTTGAATGAGGTTAAATGGCGAAAAATAAGTACTTGTTTCAGATCTGCATGGTGGACGCGGGTAGTCCACAATGGCAGCGGTATATACAACCCACCGAAAGGTTCAACCCCAAGCGTGAACTGTTTGTTTCCCTCCGCAGATGTTGCTGACTCGCTGAGTTCCCGAGGCAGCTCATCTTTTGCTCCATACCAGTGTTGGTTTTTTTTTAGATATCGTGCTGAAGCCATTGAAAGTGCCTTTATGTCACGGAAACATGTAATACTGAACCAACAATGCTGGGAAATTAAGCAATAACCGTAAATGCTGAATACGGCTCATTTGCCTTTTCTCTCATGAAATGTCTTCGAACTACAGTGTTAACTCTTTCGCTTTCAACAGATCATGAATATGCTTTCAGAGTGCGTTTACGAGTATTCTCCGTCTTCTGTTTCCATAAACTCACTACGTTATACATCGGAAGAGGACGTTACTTCAAAAATGACACTGCAGAGAAATAATCGGTGTTCGTTTGTCCTCATCTTGAAGCAATCCAATAGAAATCTAAGGCCATAAGACGTCGGAGCAGGAATAATCTGTTTACGCTTTTCCCTGCTTCGGCAAAATAGCCAGCATAATCGAAGACTCTACGCAACGAGAACATTGCCTCTTCTCCAATCAGTCCGTAGGTTTAAAAAAACTGAGAACATGAAATACGAGGCTCAAGGTCAGCTTCTGCACCGCTGTAATAAGACTATTGACTCAAACTACGACAGAATGGTCAATAGTTCCCTCGTTATGGGCCTCCACCTGATTGCCTGCCTCGAAAGCACTCCCACTGCAGAAGTAACAATAATAAATAGATTCTCCAGTTCATTAATTTACCTTATATTTTTGTCCTGCAGTTTTGAATTTCGTTCATTCCGCTTCGTTCGGGGAATGATATTTGCACTTGAAGAGAGAAACCGAAGTCAAGCTCTGATTCCAAATATTACACTGGGCTAAAGAATTTATGATTCATCCTATCTGCCTTGCTTCTCAGTGAAAGCAGCTTTCGAATTCTTCAACCGACGGGACGCAACGTCCCAACAGCAAACCTGTCCACCACGCTCAGCGGTCCCTGCTATCGTAGTGGAATCGGGATCCGCGCAGTCCCTGGCAGTTGCAGCGTCAATTGGTCCTTTCAAAGTCCTCATGGTAAGACAAGTCTTTTACTGCTATGGTTTCATTATTCTCTTTTCAATCAGTCGCTGTTGATCTACAGGCGTAAAACACCGACTCAAGATACAACACGTGGAGCAACAGATGACGGAGCCTCAGGATACAGGGGCATCCATTTAAAACAGAAGTGTGGAGGAATTTCTTTAGCCAAATGTGTACAAGGTGTGCAAGAGGTCGTTGGGTGTCTACCAGGCAGAAAGTGATCCGCTCTTCATGGGATACGGGATAAAATGTTACGGGCAGAAGGCCGAGAAATGGGATTGAGGAGGGACAAAAAGGATCAGCCATGATTGAATGGCGGAGAAGGCGCGATAGGCCAAAGGCCTATTTCTTCTCTGATGCCTTATGATCTTCGTGTTATATGATAATCACCTTATTTAAACACACTTCATCACTCACCCCTCTATCGAACAGTTTCGTGGAATTGTGGATTTGCATACCAAGATCGAAGTTTGTAGTTCCCCAAGTTTGTGTGATGATACTTTTATTTAAAAGGAACACTAGATTTTTATCTAACTGGAGAGAAATTTCAAACATTGCAGTTGCACACGGTCTTAGCTGTCATCTTGCAAGACTCCCAGAAGGTTACTTTACACGTTGAGTCCGTTGTAAGGAAAGCAAATACAATATTAGCATTTATTTCAAGGGGTATGGTATACAAAAGCAAGGAGATAACGCTGAACGTTGATAAGACATTAGTCAGGCCACGTTTGGAGTGTTGACAACAGTCTTGGGCCCCATATCTCAGAAAGGATGTATTGTCATTGTAGAGAGTCCAGCTGAGCTTTACGAGGATGAAGGAATTAAAATATAAGGAGAGTTTGTAAGCTTGCGGCCTATAGTCACTGAAATTTAGAAAAAAAAATACTGGGCGATTTCATTGAATCCCACCGAATATTGAAAAAAAATTGAAAGGACTAAATAGAGCGGATGTAGAGGGAATGCTTCCTATGGTGGCAGTACACAACACTAAAGGGCGCAGCCTCAAAACTGATGGGCGACGTTTTAGAACAAAGGTAAGAAGGTATTTATTTTTAGCCGGAGAGTGGTAACTGTGGAACATGGCGGAGGCCGTCGGTCTGTATGCTTTTGACGGAAGTTGATCGTTTCATGATTGGTCAGGACATCAAAAGATATGGCGAGAATGCAGGGATTGAGATTGATCGGAGATACCTATAATGGAATGGCGGAGCAGATTCGATGGGCTGAATGACATAGCTGTTACCCTATGTCTTATGCTCTTATGGTCTTATGGTCATATTGGTTGACAGAGAGGAGCTGGAGCGAAAGATCTGCTCCAAGCTGTACTATATTTCTATGGAATACGCCAGTTGTGGCACTGTGAACGTAGATACCGGTCTTCGCACGAACTTTATTCCCCGACATCGAAATAATGTCGTTTTTTTTTTCTCTGTTTCTCTTGTGATTTCTGACCGGATTAGCTATTTCGGCACGTGTGCCTGTCTCAGAAACAGGAGAAAATGTCCCTTCTTTTTTCGAACGATCCCAAGCGATTATTTCTAGGCCAAATCATTGGCCCAACTTGTCAAGTGGTTTGGTTGGACTTGTATTGGAAGGGTGAACAGCAACACCGATTACGGCAACTTTGGGATGCAGGCCTTCACTGAGACGGTTCAGCAGCTTGGGGTTTGCATTGCTTTCTCCCAGTCTTTTTACAGGAGGTATCAGATGAGAAATGTTACTTCATGTTACTCGCGTTATTCGGACAGCATCTACGAATGTTGTGGTAGCTTTTCTCACTCAAGCGAACGTGGCCAGTTTATTTAACAAAATCGCTCGACAAAACATTTCTAGCAGCCAGTGGGTGGGCAGTGAGGCGTGCATCGCAAGTTCGCGTCTATCTGCAGAGGTGACCAAAAGATTTGTTGTTGGGACCATCGGAGTCGCCATTCTTAGCGTAACTATCCAGGGATTCAAAGACTTCTTAATTAACCTTCATTCGTCTGCCTATCCCGGAAATATTTTAGTTAAACAATTTTGGGAAAAGACTTTCAGCTGCAGCCAGAGCAGTACAGACAATGATACAGGTAGCACAACACTTGCAGCACAGCGTCGTCAATCCAGAGGAACGGAGAGTAAAAAGACTGTGTCCAATACCTACACGGAAACGTCTCCACTGAGGGTGACAAACAAAGTTTGCGAGGGCACTCGCACTTCACAATATATTTTCCTGCAAAAGTGGCGAAGGTCAATCAGTCTTGTACAAACATTTCAGATTTTCTGCTGTGGCAGATATGTAGAACAGATCAAGTTACTGAAACACAGTCGAATTAAAATTCTTCGCTGACGTTAACCGTTGCGTGTCTAATGCCATGCTCCATCGTCCGCGTCTTCCTCGGGTAGGTTTTGCATTACATGCAATCGCTAAATTTCACAACGAAGATCGGGAAAAAACATAAATGTCGATCAAAACGGAGACACCGTTCTGCGTACGATAGGGTAAACTAGCAAGTGAATAGCGAGGGGAATGCCGGTGTTTTGATAGTTGGACATTATGACGGATCCGCTCATCAGGTCATGATAAAAAGAGCATCGATTGCTTGGACTGATTGAGATTCGTGATGGAATTGAACAGTTGGATTACCGGAGGTCCCCGGTTAGGCATGGCTGAGTTACAGGCAGTGTTACTTAATTACGAGCTACCATACCATTACTAAGATTATAAGCCCTCCGTATCTCACGCTTTTACTCCTACGGATGCTCTGACGAGTTACCTCTCACCCCCCTCCAGCCCCTCTTCCTTTTCTTCCTCTGCCTCCCCTCTTCCCGGATGTTTCTCTTGCACACTGGCTTCTTCCCGTACCCCACTGCCCCACACCGTCGTCCTTATTCTCTCTCTTCACCTCGCTCTATATATTTCTCTTTCCCTTCCTCCTTCTCTCTCTCCCTCTCTTCCCCCCCCCCACCCCGTCTCTCTATCCCTCACCACTTTTAGTAATTATGACGTATTATCGGACTTGTGTAAGTTCATGCTATTCAGTGCAATAGTGTGGACGTGCGGCAGGCACGGCGCGTGTTCCCGTGTGTCTTTCGACTATAAGGGTTTCTGTCAAAACTGAATCTCTTTGTTACCCGAGGACTGTATGTGAATAGACACCTACCTTAGGCGCTTGACCCGGGAAGTGCCGTCCATATAGTATGTGTGTTTTTGTGTGTGTGTGTGTGTGTGTGTGTGTGTGCGCGCGCGTAAGCGCGCGCGCGCAATGCTGTGGGAAAACTGCAATCCCCAGGGCGACAGCTATTTCCTCGGAGTGATTATATGCGCTTACATCTTCACCGAATTACACGACAAATGAGCTGGTGATTTATTTTCTGCATACAGTTTTTGTACAATCAGCGAGGTTACTGGCATTCAGAGCTATAGATTTATACCGCACATGCTCTACGACACAAATCGCACGTGCTAACTAAGATGCCTATATTTTTCACCGCAATTCCGACATCCTTATAAACCTTGGACACCAATATACCTCTCCGAGAGTGAAAATGTTGTTATTCCGTCTGTCTAAACCAGTTCCTCTGGCAGCTTTTTTCATATACCCACCACCATCTGCGTAAACAAAATGCCTCTCGTCCATTTTGATCTGTTCTACACCTCTCCTTCAACTTTTTCAGATAGTGCTTCCTTCCCTCCGAGTGATATTTCCTCTGTGCAAAGGAGTACCTTGGGCCCCTTTCATATGTGAGACACTGCACCTTTAGTGCAGTAGCGATTCCTTCCCTCCGGATACCATTTCTTTCAAAAATAAGACATTAACACGTTATCGTTCTTTGCCACGAGGAGCCCCGGGCAGTTTGTTCAAACACTTGCACCCCTGGAACAAAAAAAAAAGCAGCGCGTAAGGGACAGCCTATTTGGTGCTTTTACTGCAATGCATGCGCCGAAGTGTCGATCACAGACACCACAGGTATTGACAAGAAATAATGTCATTTTTCAAGTATTCACGGGCTTTTCCATTCTGCTTATTGAATATAATGTGTCATTATTCCTGAATGAATGAAGTCCCCCAGCGATTCCAGGTCCAACGATCGGCAAGAGCAATGCATGCAGAAACAGCTTGTCTTTCTCTCATTAGCCAAGGTGAAGGGGATTGTTCTGACCACGCTGGCGCTGATCGCAAGCTGTTTCACAGTCAGGATAGGTGTCATTTTCTTACTTCACAAAGACACTCCGATCGTGAAGACCAACAATTCGGAACTCAGCTTCCTTCTCCTCCTCGCACTGAGCCTTTGCTTCCTCTGTTCAATCACATTCATTGGCAAGCCGTCAGCGAGGTCCTGTATGTTACGCCACGCCATGTTTGAGTTAGTTTTGTCCTCTGTGTCTCCTGTGTTTAGAGCAAGACGATTGTTGTGGTGATGGCATTTCAGTCGAAAGTAGCCAGCAATAATGTGGGCAAGTGGGTTGGTCCCCTCCAACAACGCCTCACTGAGTTTCTTCTTACACTGCTACAGTGCCTGATAAATACCGTCTGACTCATCAAATCCCCACCCCTCCCTGTAAAAAACATGGCCTTTTCGAATGAAGTGCTCCTTCTCGGATATGACGTGGGGTCCGAAGCAGCATTTGTTACGTACCCCGTAACTGGGTGTCTAACCAGCAGAGAAAGAATAATTCGTTGGAGTCTGGTGATACTATACTAAAGGTGTTTATTATAAAAATAAGCAAAACCATATCAATAATGCAAATATACATATAAAACAAGTTAGCAGTAATAAACCTAAAAGTGTAGGAATAATAATAATCAATAATAAACAAGCTCTATCGATGTCTAGGGGTAAATAAATTGTCATAGAAAAGTATAAAGTTCAGTTCAGTTCATGAGTGCTGATGTAGTTTTAGTTGTTGCATTGTAATCGTTGGAGAGAGAGAGAGCGAGCGAGATGTAACAGAAAAAAGTCAGGCAAACCTTTCTTTGCTTTCTTAATCCGTCGTATCGGTGTGGTCATTCAGTTATGACCTCTCCGTCCTTCTGCTAGACCGTTCTTCTGTGGTGCACTCGTCACTCTGGCATGAGTGGACACACACACAAGTCCCCACCGGCCCTGCTGTAACTCTGCGAGCTTTACTGACCGATCTCCTGGTTCGGTCTCCGAAGCCCCCACCTTTCTTGTGGGTTCCAACACTCAATCAGTGTCCACTGGTGTACCTGGAGGGTGTCTCTCCAGACCTGTCTTTTTCTTCCTACTCACGGGGACTCGGCTATCCATCACTCCTGAATGACTGTGTATCCTCATCTGATCCTGGTGATTTGCTCAATTTAAGCCCTCTAATTGCAGCTTTTAGTTCAACTTCAGTTATGTCAGCAGTCATCGTTCTATTTTATTCTTCACTTTAAGTGGGTAAATCTGGAGAATTCAGGAAGGGTTATGGTTCCCCTTGGAACTTCGGAATATAGAGTTTTGTAAAACGCTTCAAAAGCTCCTTGAATTTCACTTAGCTTATTTTTTATCATTTTTGTTCTTGGATTCCTAATTCTATGTATTGCATTTTCTCCTATCTCTTTTTTTTTCAGTTTCCAAGCTAGTATTTTCATAGTTAGATCCACTTTCATAATGTCTCTATTTCAGAAACTTGAGATTTTTCCTGATTTCTTACACAGCTAAACTATCAAATTAATTCCTATTTTTAAAAAAATTTCCTACAATGTATCCCGTGCAAAATTCAATTTCTGGTTTTATTCTAATTCTTTCAGCCTATTTTGTAATTCCTGTACTGTTGTATTCGTTATCTTTTTCTTATATGAAGATATCGCTATAATTTTCCCTCTTAAACAGCCTTCAGAGTATCCCATAGAATGGGAGGTGAAACCTCTCCACTGTCATTGAATTCAAAATAAAGACCAATCTCTTTTTTAATTTGTTCCTTAAAGTAGGGATCAGTGAATAGACTTGAATTTATTTTCCAAATAGTATTCTATGGTTGTAGGTCAAAATCAACAGATAAATATATAGGTGCATGGTCATTTACATCCGTTGTCCCAATTCCACAGGTGTTTATTTTGTCGGTCTTTTCCAAATGTTGTGAGATGGTCGATTTTTGTATATACAAAGTGAGGATAATCCCTTCTGTTGGGGAAAAGGTCTCTCGATATATCAATTTGATTAGAATCCTCAAACTGTGTATTATCTTTCTTATGTAAGGATTTTGTTTCATATGTTTTTCTATTGCAAGAGTCTAACTTTGTTTGTAATTGTAAATTTAATCCGCCCGCACCTGTCAGGAGACCTCCTGTTTCCGTTGCCATTATATTAGTAATTTCCCGAAAGAAACCAATATCACTTCCTGGCAGTACGTATATATTCAATAGAGTAACTGAATTTCCGTTTATATTCCCCCTTACCAGAATATATTTGCCCTCCCTAGCTCCCGTTCCGAATACTTTTTTCAAAATTTTGCTTGCTTGAGTCAAGAATAGCAACTCCTTTCCATGTCCTGATTCATATGAGGAGAAAAACAAATTAGTGAAACCCATTCTCTTTGGTTTTCCTTGCTCATTTTCACTTAAGTGAATCTCCTGTAAATATTCTATATGATTTGTCAGCTTTTCATTTTGGATAGAGTTCTGCTACGTTTGATTGGATTTAACAGCCGATTGAAATTAAAAGGAATGAATTTTACTTTGCCCTTAAGCCATGTGCATTTATCTGTCAATATAGCATTGAAATTAGTAGATTAATGCTTAATCGATCTACTCGCTGAACAATTAATAACCAAGAAACGCGAATAATAATAATAAAAGGCAACGAATGTGCGATTCCAAGGCTGAGGTCTCTAGTAGATGACCCTGGGTTAAGCTAGAGGAAACATCTAGCTGTGGGGGATAGCCCCTCCTACCTGTGAGTTGTGGGCCCCCAGTACAGTACCCATAAAAGTAAGTAAACAGATCTATATCCATTACACAGAAAATATATCCTAATGTATTCCTTCCATATACATATTCTCATTTAGAGGGGGGAAAGGAGTAAATGAATGAATTAAAAAGAATAATTGAGAAATATAAAATCCATATTATAATAGGTATTCCTCGAGATAGGTATATCACCGTCTATTTTTGCTTTCGTTTAGGTTCTCAACACTTTCAAAGTTAGCCAAACCTTATTGTTCTTCTGGAGGGGGTGGGGCTGTCTTGGGGAAAACTCGCAGTCTATTTCTAATAGACTTCTTTTTGCCCTCCTCCTGTCCACTGATTTCTCAATTCTCGCACTATTTCCCAAGCAGAGTGGGATAGCTGCACAGCCATTCTTTCCCTCGGTTTGATTATGCTGACGGGCAACCCTCTGGCCTTCATGTCTGTAGTCGCCTCTTCCACTGTCTTATACAGTTTGATCCCATCGTCATAAAACACCTGCAGTTTAGCAGGGTACGGGGTTTGTCATCTAATCTTTCGTTGCTTAATATTCGCTTTACTTCAGAGTATTCTTTACGTCTCTGTAGGACCGCCGTTTGGGGTGGGGGGTAATCTTGATCGAAATATATTAATTTACCGTCCAAAAACATCCTCTTCTTACCCCAGGCTCTTCGTGGAATCTCCGCCTTGGTATTGTAAGGAATGAATCTAATTACTACTGAGCGTGGCTTATCTTCTGTGTCTCCAGTAGGCTGCGGTGCGAGCGCGTGATGCGCCCTCTGAATCTCAAGCTCCATAGTCGCGGGAAGCTGCAGCGTGTCCCGCAGCAATTTTCGTACAATCTCCGTCATAGTCAAACCCTCCGCTCCTTCTGGAAAATTGTATATCCTGATATTTTCCGGCCGTGATCTTCCCTCCAGGTGAATCAGTTAACTTTCTTGTTGATATAATATTTTTTACCGTCTTACTTAATATCTGCTCCACGTTTTGCACGCCATCTTCCACCTTCTCAATTCGTGTCTCTGCCACCGCTCTATTTTGATTGACGTTGGCGAGCTCTGACTTGATATCATTTAGTTGCTTTTTATATCTTTTTGAAAATTCCGTATCTCTTCCAGAATTTTTATCATATTTGCCGCTTCGCCCGAACGAGGCCCATCGTCAGCCCCGCTACCACGCGTTCGGGTATGAGAGCTGCACGCCTCTCGTAAACAGGCTCAGCAGGTGGTGTTTTGTTTTTAATCTCCGTTCTTATTTCCCATTCTTGTCCCCCTTATCAATTCAGATATTCTCCAACGATCTTATAGTTGATGGATTAATGGTGCTATGAGTGATGAACATACCTGATGGACAATGGGATGATGGACCATTCCCCCCCCCCCACCCCCGAGAACCACGAACTATTGCTGTTGCTATGCTGCGCATGAGAGAGAGAGATCAAACACAGGCAAGAACATCTGCTACAGATAAGAGGAAGAGAGAGACTGTTGATTTATTGTATTTTGACTCTTCCTAGATTATTTACCTTTCGCTTCAGGGACATCATTTTGCTCGTTAACATTCCTCAGAAGACAGCAGGAGTGGCCTGATTTGATGGGCACTGTCGTTCAGAATTGATGGATAGCTAAGACCCCGTTAGTAGGGATAAAAGACAGATCTGGGGAGACACCCCTCAGACACACCAGTGGACACTGACTGAGTGGTGTGAATCCACAAGGAAGGTGGGGGCTTCGGAGACTGAATCAGGATATCGGTCAATAAAGCTCTCAGTGTAACGGCAAGGCCGGTGGGGACTTGTGCATGTGTCCACTCATGCCAGAGTGACGAGTCCACCACAGAAGAACGGTCTAGCTGAAGAACGGAGGGGGTCATAGCTGAATGACCACAACGGTACGACGGAATAAGAAAGCAACGGAAAGTTTGCCTGCTGCAACTGTTACATCTCGCTCGCTCTCTCACTCTCTCTCCAACGATTACAACACAACCATAACTACCTCAGCACTCATGAACTGAACTGAACTTTATACTTTTCTATGACAATTCATTTACCCCTAGACATCGATAGAGCTTGTTTATTATTGCTCATTATTATTCCTACACTTTTAGGTTTATTATTGCTAACCGGTGTTATATGTATATTTGCATTATTGGTATTATTTTGCTTGTTTTACTAATAAACACCTTTGAATATTGTACCACCTGACTCCAACGGATATTCCTTTCTCTGCTGGTCTGACTCCCAGTTACGGGGTACGTAACAACGGGGTAAAATATTCGTTTTTCCGGAAGAGCTATTGACTTAGGCTGCCATTCTGGACAATGACATCACTGGACACGCTGTGTATCATTTTTCCACCGCATAGTTTTAGCTTTTAAAAGCCAACTTTCTTTCTGTAACATGGCATCATGATTGAGTTTGATGATGTCACAATACAGCTGAACTACAGGCGGTCCCCAGGTTACGAAACGGCGAGTTCAAGACAGCTCTACTTAACAACGAGGTCCATAACGGTATTAAGTTCAAAAGCCCGCCGTACCTGCACGACTTCATTCCGACAAGGGGCAGACCGAGTTTTTTCGAGTTACCTCAGTCTGTCCGTCAGTCTCACTTTTGATTTCACTCACTCTCACTCTCTCTCACGCTCCGTCTGTGTCCTTCTTCCTCTCGCTCACTCACTCTCTCTCCCTCCCCCCCCCCCCCTCTCTCTCTCTCTCCCTCTCTCTCTCTCTCTCTCTCTCTCTCTCTTTCTCTCTCGTTCTATCTCTCTCGCACACACATTCCCTTTCTGTTCCTTTCCCTCCCTCTCGCTCTCTTTCTCTCTATCTCTCTCTGTTTCTGTCTCTTTCACAATTCTCTCTGCCTCTCTCTTTCTCTGCCTGTTTCTCTATCTCTCTTACTGTACCCCCACCTCTCTCCCCCACTCTCTCTCCACAGCCCCCCCCCCACCCCCGCACTCAAGAAACTGGAAAGATCTTGGAAATAAAGCATCTAGCCGAGGGTCTAATATTCTGGCAGACATGCTGTTCGTTGGATAAGAAACGCATGCGGTCCTATAGGCACCCTGTAATTACTAGGGCTGGATAAATTTACTAGTTGCAAGATATTGGAAAAGGATTCTATGCGTTTACAAATTGGACGCATTACAACCAGAAAGATGCACGATGTGTTTGCTGATGATTTATTCTCTACATGCAAAACTAAGTAAGATCAATCAACGTACTGATATTTCGAACCATAGAGTTATATATTAGAGAAACAGACTCGTCGTTCTAACTCACCTGTGCTGATCAAGGTGCACACCTATTTGCTCGCACGGCTCACATCCCTATAAACCTGTGTCATCCATGTGCCCTTCTCAGCATCTAAACGATGTTATTGCCCCTGCCTAAACTGCTTCCTCTGCCAGTGTTTCCGGGTACCTACAAACCTCTAGAGGAGGTAAACGCCTCTCGAGTCAATTAAACTCGGTGTTGCAACTCACATTTAACGTATTCCAGTAGTGATATTTTCTCTGCATGAAGAAATGGCCCCTCAGGTCCCTTTTTAAATTTGCCGACACGACACCTTAAACCCAGTAGCTTTTCCGTCTAACCGATCTCTTCAGGAAAAAAAAACATTGATACGTTTTGGTTATTTGCTACGAGATCCCCCGGGCAGTTTGTCCCAACTGTAATCCTGGAACAAGCAAAAACAGCTCGCAAGGGACAGCCTATTTGTTGCTTTGACTGTGCGCCGAAGGTATGATAAATAACGACACATGTATGGACAAGCAACATATATACTGCCCATGTAGCCGCAGGGGTCAGCAGTCCGCTTAAACTTTCCCTTTCCTCCTTCAAGATTCAATTGAGTGCATGAAGTGCCCCAGCGATTCCTGGCCCAACGACCTGCAAGACCAATGCATGCAGAAACATGTTGCGTTTCTCTCATTTGCTGACACGATGCCGGTTGTTCTGACGACGCTGGATTGATCAGGACTTGCTTCACTGCTACGATAGGTGGTATTATCCTGTTTCACAAAGACACTCCGATCGTAAAAGCAAACAAGGCTGAGCTCAGCTTCCTTCTCCTTGCACTGAGCGTTTGCTTCCTCTGTTCAATCAGATTCATTGGAGAGCCGACTGCATGGTCCTGTACGTTACGCCACACCATGTTGTTACTTTCGTCCTTTGAGTCTCCTGTGTTTTGGGAAAGAATATTGTTGTGGTGATGGCATTTCAAGCAAAACTACCCAGCAATGACGTGGCCACTGGTTTGGTCCCCTACAACAACGCCTCACTGTGTTTCTTCCTACACTGCTACAATGTTTAATATGTAACGTCTGGCTTATCAAATCCCCTTTTCACCCTGTCAAAAACATGGCCTATCCGAACGAAGTGATTCTGTTCGAATGTGACATCATGCTGTTACATCATATTGTTAAAGACGGGGAGAAATACAAAGAAACATTTGATGGGGAAGAACCTTAGTAAAAGCATTAAGTAGCATTGATATTTTACTGCCATTTCTATTTATTGTTTTTTTTAATGTCAAATGCACCGATATACAGTACAAAACCAGTCTTGCATCGTGTTTATACGGATCATATCATTACTTAGCACATTAAGGTAGAACAATGTAAAGCAATAACTTTGCACAATAAAGTTTAAAAGCTACATAGAATGTGTAAAAACATAGAAACATAGAAAACCTACGGAAAATACAGGCACCTCGGCCGACATAGCTGTGTCGAACATGTCCCTACCTTAGAAATTGTTAGGCTTACCTATAGCCCTCTATTTTACTGAGCTCCATATACTTATCTAAAAGCCTCATAAAAGACGCTATCATATCCGCCTCAACTATCGTTGTCGGCAGACCATTCCACGTATTCACTACTCTCTGAGTAAAAAACTGTCTATCTGAAAGGGACCTCGACTTCTTTATTAACAGATGAATCCATGATTCAGGTATAGAGAACGCAATACATTGTCTGAAAGGCGGTAGGTTTAACGTGAGCAACCATTTCGGAAACATATTAACTTTATCAATGGACCAAACAAAAAGCCTTTTTTTAAGGGAGTGGGACCAAATAGAATTTTCAAAGGACAGTCAGAACAATCTACGTAAAGCTGTCTCATCGTTTTCAAATTAAAGAACCCCACCATCCCCAACTTTTTTTAGTTCACAGTTTACTAAGTATTTTCATTGCATAATGAACAATACTTATATTATCTATCAATGGGAATATACATTAAACGAGTCCTTTGCAATTTTCTGCTCCACTCGCGACATTTGAGTAAGCTCGGCTACATACCAGCTTTCTCTCGATGCGCCATTTGATATTGTGTTTGGCTGGTTAAAGTACCCTGTTGTTTTATTCAACCGCCGAGTTCCCACCGGCTCCGACATGCCGTGAGTTATCTCGTCTCAGTCCTGACCAAACAGCCCAGGGCATGTGGTTAAACATGCCGTTCATCTTTTTTATCTCTCTGTCTATTTGCATGGCCACCTACCGATTCTTCTGTCTACCTTTCTCTTTCAATCTTGATAAAGGTTCTTGACCCGAAACGCCGTCTCTTTATTCCTTTTCATAGATGCTCCCTGAACTGCTGAGATCCTCCAGCTTTCTAGCATCTACAGAAACCCACGTGTTTATGCTGTGGGATAAGACTGGATCTGCATTCCAAAAGTGACTCTGAGGCAGCCCGATGTGAGAGGCTGCGTGAAGGAGCAAGATCTCTCTACATATCAACTGACATAAACATTTCAATCTCCATCCACCTCAGGCTTCCTCCAGTTCATGTGCTGCGGCACCCAAACCATTAACTCATTCCTCAGTGGCACGTAAGAGGCGGGTATCGGCTCATTTGTAGTTTTAATCCTCCTTCCCCTCTGCACCACCAGCCTCTCTCAGGCTAAATAAGAATGTCAATGACACGTGTTCAAACGTGGCCTGCGATTCTCTGTTAGGAGATGAGATCAAGCAGCTTTTCCAACAAGTAACCTGCGAAACCTTGTTCAACTCCACCTTTCCAAACACTGATTGTACCTGATAGGTATCCACAGTGCAGGCTGAGTGGGCCATTGTCAGTAATCAGAAGTGGAAGCTTTACCAAGTGCTGGGGACTAGGAAACCCGGTAAGTGCGGAAACTCTGTTTTCGTGCTCACAACCCCAAAGTACATTACAAGATGGGTTATTTTGGCCCTGAATCATATCTTCGAATGTTAGACACACTGGCAGCTGATATCAAGGGTATCACTCGGTGCTGCCTGTTCACTGAGTTTACAGACAGACTTTGGCCAGAGTCCGTATATAGGTAGGAGAACACACACACACGCACACACACACACACACACACACACACACACACACACACACACACACACACACACACACACACACACACACACACACACACACACACACACACACACACACACACGCACACTCATTTTAGGGAACCCACTGGCGTTTGATCGACGGTGTTACACTCTTGGCCACGGCTGTCCGGGTCGGACAATGCAGCAGCCGGCTACCTCAGCTGCTCTAAGCTTTACCCTAACAATCGGATGATCCACAGGCAGACAGAACGGAATCCTTCCTGGACGCCGGACTGGACGTGACGGGGACACCCCAGCTCGCCGTCATTTTTCAAGTCCTGTTATCGCATTATCTGATCTCCAGGATGCTACCGAGATCTGCAGCGGACAGTAGTTCGGGTTAGCCCTCCGCTCCTCGCTTCAGGATCCGTCCTCCTTATGTTTCGATACTTTCCGACATCTTCGGAGTCTATTTTGAGAACCATCTGAACTTTTATAGGTAATCTCCTTAATCCAGTATATTTATCACACTGTTGGACACCGTCTAACAGGACCTCAGAGTGAGCACAGCCGACCTTGTCAGGGAACATAGTTCTGTTCCCGGGACAAATTGGTCAACTTGAATTTTTCCGTCGTTTCCGCACACAAACAGGAGCTGAGCAATCATGACGTGATACCCAATGTCTCGGCTCCCGTCTGATGCTCTGTCCGTTCTAAGACAGAACGAGCTTCTAATTAATAAATAAACTCTCCCATGTGACTATCATGAGGAATGCTTCCTTTGATCTTGTCATTCCAGAACAGTTAAAGTTCTCTTCCCAGCGGAACCACTCATCCCTCCTCCTCCTCCTCTCGGATAGTTGGTTATTATCTAGCAGTGTATGGAGAATGTCCGGATTGATAATCAGTTCCCTTCTAGCCTGATCGTTGGTTTCCTCTCCCCTTGTACGCTGCTATTGATGCTTCAACTACTGCACAGTTTTCTACTCACCTGGTTGTCTCCTTGAGTTTCGGGGAGAGTGGTGGGCCCATTTGCCTCTCCTTTTGGATTGCCTTTCGATGTCAACAAGCTAAATTCTAGCCCATGCGCACAGTCGGACCAGCAGGAGAGACGGAGAGGGAGGGGGCAAACACGAAGGTGTAGTCTTCAAAGAAAGACCGCCAAAACCCCTTGTAATATGGAGTTACATTTTATATTCCCACCCGCCTTTCTTTCTCCTGAGGTCTACCGTCCCATGATCCTTCCCCTTCTCCAGCTCGGTATCACTTTCGCCAATCACCTTCCCAGCTTTTAGCTTCATCCCACCCCCTCCGGTCTTCTTCTATCATTTCGTATTTCCCCCTCCCCCACTACTTTCAAGTCTCTTACTTTCTTTCCTTTCGGTTAGTCCTGACGAAAGATCTCGGCCTGCAACGTCGACAGCGCTTCTCCCTATAGATGCTGCCTAGCCTGATGTGTTCTACCAGCATTTTGTGTGCGTTGTAGTTTGAATTTCCAGCATCTGCATATTTCCTCGTGTTTGCTCTTGAAATATGCAGATTGTTTTACCCAAACTATGCCGGTGCTTTCCTTCCCACTCCATCCCAGCCACCAGTCTATGGGAGCACATACCCAACTGATGACGCGCCAGATATCACGTTTACCTAGGATCGGAAGGCCCTGTTGGACTTTGTTAATTTAAATCCTGCAACTCCGTTTCATTGGTGTATTGGCCAGAACAACAGGGGAGATGCGTAACCTCGGTTTCTGCTCGGACCTGTTCCTATTACTGAAGTATCGACTATACAGCTATCTACTGGAGGTTGCGCCAGAGGCGGAGTGGTGGAGAATAGACACACGGCGAGCGTATAGGAATCCGCAGTGGGTTAAGGGCTGTCTCCAGCAGCCCAGCTCTGCAGTTCTTGCTGGGTCGTCTGTCAACCGCTTCCTTTGAGACAAACTGGGCACCATTCGTCTGCGGCTGACCCAGCATTCGTGGCGGAACAGCTTTGTGCGTGTACTCCAGAAATTTGGCTGTAGGACAACATCCCATACACCATCAATCTGTACGTCTTGCCACTGAAGGACTACGCTAATATTATTTCGCAATATTAGCTTTAGGGGTTGGGTTACGGTTATGATTGAGGTTAGAGTCAAGCCCCGCTTTTTCGTTTAACTGCATAAATATGTACAGTGCATCCCAGAAATCTGAAAGATGTGGCTGAACAGATCGTGGAGGTATTGGTAATGGTCTTCAATAGTCAGTAGATTTTAAATGGTTCTGGAAGACTGGAAAAAATCAAATACCACTTTGCTCTTCAAGAAGGGGAAGAGGCAGAAGAAGAGAAACTATAGGCCAGTTAGCCTGAGCTCAGTGGTTGGGAGGTTCCCGAGGTTATCAAAGCCGGAGGTAATAGTGGGTAAATAGAGTGCCCCAAACGGGAAGCGTCACGAATAGCCTCTAGTAACCAAGTCCAACTCTTGGCCTTCACGTGTGGCTTAGCTACAAGGCCCAGCGGAACTGTTTCCCCTGACAAGAGAAGGGGCAAATGGGGACCACTGGCGCCTCATAACCAGTTGCTTCGGGCAGAAGACGCTAATCAGCCTAGAGAAAGAAAACGCTGATATGAAAACACCGGTGCCTTGCGGCCAGCACATCCATGGAAAATTTTTCAGGAGTAAATAGGAAGAAATCTTGAACGTGGGCTTTTAATACAATTTGATGCTCTTTACAATTTCACTTTGGTCACCTCTCCGACGATTTATAATTGTGCAAAAGTGACTGGTAATACTGTTTTATATGTTCTTTCAGATGTGGAGTTCGGTTATCGATCACGTCCAGTGAGGGACTTAATATTTTATTGAGGAATATAACTCTCGCAAATTATGTCAAAGAAAAGTCGAGTTGGACTCTTTATCTTTCCCCAAACAGGCTGGTCAGATGCCATTCCTGTGTGAGCCCAACTGCTCTGTGTTTTCTCAATTCCACTTCAAGCTCCAGTTGTTTTTTTTTCAGTGTAGTTCACTGCCGCTCTTTAAAGACAAGGGTCCAGCATCTTCTGGGATTCAGACACATATCGCCGTCCACTATTCGTGCTTCTCCCAGCCACGTGGAACTATACCGTGGATTAAAGCAACAACACAAAGACTGAACGAACTCATCAGGTCAGGCAGTACCTGCTCAGGGAAGTAGACAGTCCACTTTTCAGGTCCCGACTTTGCATCTGGACAGAAAGATAGAGGAGACATTTCCAAGCATGATGAAATGAAAACTAATGTGTGGAGCAACTGTTGGCAGTTGAGGAGGGTATTATAAGTAGATGGCCGAGGAAAAAGTGGGAATAATGACAGGAGATAGGAGGGGATAAGGCAATCCATTTGCTAGGCTCCTGGTACTGTGATGGGGGACACAGAAATTTGGTTGGTGTTAGAGGCTGGAAGGTGATATTTGGAGCCAATAAAGAGTTACAGATGGTCAGACTTCTTAATTTCTGTCGAGAATTGATGTTAAAGTTCTGAGGGAAACAATAAAATCTTGTGGATCAATTTCGCATTTAATCCAGCAAAAAATATATGATTAACATGAATTCGCCACAAATACTTTCAACTAAGGTGCTATCCGTCATATTTCTGCAGAATGCACATTAACCACGACAACATTATTCTGAGTTTTTAACTGAATCAGCGATCGTTTCGCTCCCTTTAATAGAGGTCATTGTGTTCACCCGCAGCGCGGAGGAAGAAGTAAACAAAGAGATAAGGTTATTATCATCCCTATGAATAACAGATTGCAGCTGCTTCCGACTGCTTTTTATTTACTTTTACCAAAATATCAACAGGGTCGTAATCATGTTTTCCTATTTGCAACCATATAGCGTGACACCGTGTCTTTTTCTATTTCCCCAATTCCAATAACGTGTCAATTTATTCCCCGCTGATCATCATTTCTCTAATCAGGAGAAACAACATTGCTTGCCCAAGCATGAGTTCCAATATAAAATTGCGCTGTCCTTTGTCAGCAAGTGTCAGAAAGAAACCAAATATGAGCTGCATGGTGTTTTGGGGTTTATTGTTACCTGTTGCGGTGTCAACTGGCAGCCTGCTATGTAAAAAAAGAGAAATGTTTGATATGTATAGTTTATCAAAGGAAGGCGACATCGATATCGGCGGTATTTTTGGTCTACACTCCCGTACAGCGATAAAGGATCTTTCATTTGAAACCAGACCGAGAGCTGTCAATTGTGAAAGGTCAGTTTCATGAGTGGAGCAACGGATTTATCACTTCTTTAAAAGTTAAAGCTGCTTTCATTTTCTTTTGTTTAATGTTCTATTGAAGGACCTTCGCCCTGTAACTTTAACCAAAATTCACTTTCACAGATACTGAGCGTTTCGAACATTATCAGATTTGTGACTGAGTTGGAGGATAGGAGTTTTGAGTTTTGTTATTGAGTTTAGCAGTTGGAGGACAGGAGAGGCATAGCATTTCAGGCGACACAATCAAATTCAGTTTCTGTTATCGTGTTATAGTGTTCTGCTATAATGTTATAGGTAGCCTGCCTGTTGCTCACTACCTATAACATTATAGTCCAGGATTCAATCACGTATTGACCATGTATCGTTTACCATTTAGATTCAACTTATTAATTCCCCTAGGCCCCTAGGAGAGATTCTGGCCATAATGGTATTTATTGTGATGATAACATAAGGAAACATAAAAATGTATCCTTCAAAGATATAGTGTCAATATATGTTCTACGATGGAAGTTCTCTTTTACATTCTGGGGGTATTTTGGCAAATCGAGTAAATTATATTTCTAACTAATCACCTCATCCTTAATTTCAAAATAACAACACCGATTCTTCAGCATGACGCACAAAATTCTGCAGGAAATCAGCTGGTCAGACAACATTAATGAACGAAAATAAACAGTCGAAGATTAGTGCCGAGTCATTGTAAAAATGATTCGTTATAGCAATTGAATAAATCGCATTACAGGACAACATAAATTTATCTTCTGACAGGAAAACATTGCTAAATGTCTATCGTCAATGCTAATATTTCCAGCAGTATTGACCCAGCTGTGGAATTTCACATTAGTTTTACAAATTAAATTTACTAAACGATCAGGCAGTCTTTGTTTTGATTGCAGTGTCCAAATGGAGTGTTTCAGCTCCCTGACATCACAATTGAAAGGTTTTTGACTGGAGTTTGAAACATTTGTTGTTTTAGTGGCTTAGGAGCAGAACTCAGGGCTGTATCACCCATGGATGTAGTCTGAAAACCTGACAGTATTGATACAAATGTTAGAAAATAAAACTGAATTCATGTTACAAATTTGCTAAATACCTGTTGAATGAGGCTACATGGCGAAATGTAAACGTTTGTTTACGAGCCGTACCATGGGAGTTTGTGGCCACAACGGTAGCAGTCCACACAATCCACACAGTCTATCTAAGGGTTTCTCCCCAGACATCGAATGTCCGCTTCCCCCTACAGATGCTGCTGACTCGCTGTTCACGAGGCAGTTCAGCTTTGGCTTCAAACTGGTATTTTCCGAGGGAAAAATAATGCATGTGCTTTCAGAGTGCTGTTTTCGATTGTCAAACTTCTATTAATTCCACAAATCGTCCACCTAGTACATTGGGCGAGTACGTCTGCTTGAAAAACAAAACACCGCAGAGAATTAATCGATGTTCATTAGTCCTAATCGTAAAGCATTCAAAATAAACCATAAAGCCATACGATATAATCTGTCTACACAGTACAATAACCAATATAATCAAAGACCACATAGAACCTAGATGTATTCGCTTCTCTCATTTTGCAACTGACAGAAGTTCAAAAGTCCGAAAACATGAAACGCCAGCATCAAGGACAACTTCTTCACCACTGTTCTGAGACTATTGAACAATAAAATGGAATCTTGACCTCACAGTTACCTCGTCATGGCTTTACACCTTATTGCATGCCTCCAATATACTTTCTATGCACATGTGACAATGATAAACCCTTTCCCCAATTCAAAAATTTGCCATTTATCTCTATTCTGCAGTTTTGAATTTCGCCCATTCCGCTTTCTTCAGGCGATGATATTTGCGATTGAAGAAATAAACAGGAGTCCCGTTCTACTTCCAAATATTACGCTGGGGTACAGAATTTATGATTCATGCGATCTACCTCGCCTCTCAGTGAAAGCGGCTTTCGAATTGTTCAACGGACAGGACGCAGCATGCACGCAGCAGTCCTGTCCCCCACGCTCACCCGTCCCTGCCATCGTAGCGGAATCGGGATCCTCACAGTCCCTGGCGGTTGCGGCGTCAGTAGGTCCTTTCAGAGTCCCCATGGTAAGACAATTCTTAACTGTTATTATTCTCTTCTCAAACCGTCATAGGTAATCTCCAGAGGTAGGACAGCGGCTCTAGATTCAAAACATGGTACTCTTATTTTATCGTGGTGAATAACTTTTTCACGATTTTCAATACAAGAGCAAACACGTGGAAACCTGCAGGTGCTGGAAATTCAAACAACACACACAAAATGCAGGTGGAGCACAGCAGGCCAGGCAGCATCTATAAGGAGAAGCACTGTCGACGTTTCGGGCCGAGACCCTTCGTCAGGTCTGACGAAGGGTCTCGGCACGAAACGTCGACATTGCTTTTCAATACAAGATATTAGTTTATTACTTCCGAGTGATTCAATAGTTGAATGGCTAGCCTGTGTGTTATATTCTATAATAAATACCTAAGGTACATGCACTGCCAGTCTTACTATCCTGCACCAACTTCAAGGAGTTAATTCTTAATTCCCAGAACCATGTTTCCTGTTCCCTCATGTTTCCTTTAACATTGCCTTTGGGAAAAGCTATAGAGAAGATCTTATGTATTGATGAATTAGTTGGGCAGCAACTACTGAAAATAAATCTTCCTCCATAACAATCGACCGTCAAAGCCAGTGTCATATCTTTATTGTCATCTACAGAAGTACATGTACGTACAGCTTCAGTGGAAACCTTCAGCAACATCATAAGCACATAGCACTTGATAAATACCATTCACAGGAGAAACATAAATTAAAGAATTTATACTGAATTCCTACAAGAATGTTAAGCATCTGCTCTTCATGTGATATAAACTGATTCAAGGAGGAAAGCTGTCGGTTTGCTGGCCAACTTTTATCCGTCGATCCACATTATTATTAGAATCCAACGTCATACATTTACTGATGTTGGAGCTTGGTGCATTATATATGTGTATGCGTATGTATGATTTGTATACATATACAAATAAACGTATGCATCAACTTATAAACGTGTGTGTGGATGTGTGTGTGTGTGTGTGTGTGTGTGTGTGTGTGTGTGTGTGTGTGTGTGTGTGTGTGTGTGTGTGTGTGTGTGTTTGTTTCTCCACCGCCACCACACTCCCTCAGTTTGGGTTGCCATCAGGTGGATAGTGGAGTATTGGGTGAAATCTTTCACTTAGTGATCTAGCTTTCCTTAGCTTCAGAGAAAGATCGATGGTATTTTGCTTGGGGAGCGGAGGATGCTGGACTGTGTTATCTTTCCGTGTCTTCCAAATATGTACGCCACTGGGGGCTGGGTGAATGAGTAGAAGAGGTTTAGGTGCGGGGAAGTTGGTGGGAAGATTACGGTCTTATCAGTGAACGCTCCTATCTGCTCTTCCATCTCTTTGTCACCGTACCATCAGGCAGGAAATGCCGCAGCATTAAGTAAATGAATGATAGGGTGGGAAAAAGCTTCTTCTCATTGCACATTCTGCAACCACCGAATTCTCATCGACATGAGGCGCCAGTAGCCTTATTGTTTTTGTTCCTTGTCGCCCCTTGTTGTACGTCCGGCGGAACTTTTGCCGTTTACTGAGCATTTGTATTTTTTTACGAGGCTGCGTTGCTGGTTGGACGCTCAAGCCAGCACGGATTTAAACCGTGCAGGGAGTTGGACGGATTCGTACCCTCGAAGTCCAGTGCTGATGCCACCACTGGCTGGCTACCAGTAACTGAATCATTTTTTTAAACTTGGATCATGAATGCACCGAATTATTTGTTAATGTATTTGTGGTAACATTATTTTATGTGCTATGTGTGCATTGTATGTAATCTATAGTGCACCTGGAACGGGAGGATTTGAAATTGAAATTAAACTTGAACTTTACTCAGTTTCCGAAAGACAATTAAATTATAACCCAAATGATAAGGTTAGGTACTCCATAAGATACCCCATGCAAGGCTTGTTTAGAATGTAAGGAGGCATGGGATCCAAGGGAACATTACGGGGTGGATCCAGAAATGCCTTGTAAATAAAAGGCAAAGACTGGTTGTAGACGTGTTATATTCTGCAAGGAATCTGGCGACCGTTGGTCTGCCTTAGGAATCTGTTCTGGAATCCCTTCTACTCCTGATTTTTATAAGTGACCTGGATGAGGTAGTGCAGGGATGGTTAGTATATTTTCTGCTGACACAAAGTTGGGGGATGTTGTGGGTTGTGTAGAGGGCTGTCAGGGAGACATCGATAGGATGCAAATCTGGGCTGAGAAGAGGCAGATGGAGTTTAACCCAGAAATACGTGAGGTGGTTCATTGTGCTACATAAAATTTGATGGACGAATGCAGCGTTAATGTCAATTCTCTTGGCAGTATAGAGGATCGGAGGGATCTTGGGGTCCTGCTCAATAAGACACTCAAAGTTGTTGTGCAGGATGACTCTGTGGTTGAGAAGACATACGGTGCTTTGGCCTTCTCAACAGTGGGATTGAGCTTCAGAGCCGAGAGTTAATGTTACAGGCTGTGTCGGACCCTGCTCAGAATACAGTTGAAGTACTGTGTCTATTTCTGGTCACTTCACTACAGGAAGAATGTAGAAACCATTGAAAGGGTGCAGAGAAGATTTACAAGGATGTTGCCTGGAAATGTGAACATGCCTCATGAAAATAGGCTGAATGAACTTGGCTTTTCTCCTTGGAGCGGTGGAGGATGAAAGGTCACCTGATAGAGATATATAAAATGATTAGAGTCATTAATCTTTTGAGTAGTCAGAGGGTTTTGCCCAGGGCTGAAATGTCTAACACGAGAGGACACAGTTTTACGATGCTTGGAAGTAGCTACAGAGCACTGCAAGGGGTATGCACGGAGAGTGGTGAGCGCCTGGAATTGGCTGCCGGCGACGGTGGTGGATGCGGATGCAATAGGTTCTTTTAAGAGGCTACTGTATAGGTACATGGACCTCAGAAAAATAGAGGACTATGGGTAATTTCTGAAGTAAGTACACGTTGAGACAAAGGGCCTACCGTCTGTTGTAGGTTTTTGTAGGTCTATGTTCTATGTTTCAAATTATTTTCGATAAAGGAAAACTCAAAATTGAAAATAGCAAATACTGACAGCGGCCGTGCAAATATGATTATCGTTTATTGATCCAGAAGTCAACTCGAAATCTTTCTCTGAATGTCTTACATTATCTCCAACATTCTCCGTATAAAAGCTAAATCTCATAAATAGGGTAACTGCACACCATTTCCCCAGAGTATAGAAATGAATGTCTAGAAGGCATTGATTTAATATAAGACAGAAATATTGCAAAGGAACGTGAGCGCAGCCATTTCACACGTAGGACAACTGGTGTTTGGAATGAGCTGAATCAAGCGCTTGATTCAGGTACAATTAAAAATGTTAAAAGGAAACTGGACAGGTACATAAACTGAAATGGTTTAAAGGCATGTATGCCAAATGCAGGTAAATAACAGCAGGGTAGAAGTCATATAGGTTAGTATAAAGCTGTTAGACCGAAAGATCTGTGTCTATACTGCACCACACTATGACTGTGTACCTATATAGAACAGCTGAGAGGGATATAGGTCAAATAGAGGTAAATGGGAAAAGCTTAATGGGCATATAGGTTAGTATAGGGCAATTCTGTATCCATGATATACTATAATAATATGGATTTTACAGTGTAGCACTGTAAACATAGTTACAGATCTTCGCAGGAGGATCATTCCCCGACACCGAAATAATGTTGCTGTCTTTTTTCTCTCTGCCTCCCTTGTGGTTTCTAACCAGGTTAGTTATTTCGCCACGTGTGCCTGTTTCAGCAACAGGCGAAAGTTCCCCTCCTTCTTTCGAACGATCCCAAGCGATTACTTCCAAGCCAAAGCATTGGCCGAACTCGTCAGGCGGTTTGGATGGACTTGGATTGGAACGGTAAGGAGCGACAACGATTACGGCAACTTTGGGATGCAGGCCTTCACTGAGACGGTTCAGCGGCTCAGGGTTTGCATTGCCTTCTCCGAGTCTTTCACCAGATCGGACTCGAGAGAAAGGTTACTTCATGTTACTCGCGTTATTCGGACAGCGTCCACGAAAGTAGTAGTGACTTTTCTCACTCGAACGGACATGGACAATTTATTGCATGAAATTGTTCGACAAAACGTTTCTGGCATCCAGTGGGTGGGCAGTGAAGCGTGGATAGCAACTTCGCTTCTATTTCCAGAGGAGAACAAAAGGTTCGTTACTGGATCCATCCGAATCGCCATTCGTAAAGTGAATATCCCGGGTTTCAAATACTTCCTAACGGATTTTCACCCGTCTGTCTATCCCGGTAATCTTTTAGTTGAAGAATTTTGGGAAAAGACCTTCGGCTGTAGCCTTAAAAGAATATACAATAACACAGGGGGCGCAACGGCCTCCGCTCAGCCTCGTCAATGCACAGGAACGGAGACCCTGAAGACTGTGTCTAACACCTACACGGACGCATCTCAGCTGCGGGTGACCAACAAAGTTTACGAGGCTACACATGCTATAGCTCATGCACTTCATAATATGTTTTCGTGTAAAAGTGGAAAAGGTCCATTTGTCAATCAGTCTTGTGCAAACATTTCAAATTTTCAACCATGGCAGGTACCTAGAATTCACCAAGTTATTCAGGAAGTCGAATTAAAATTCGACGTTTATGCAAAATAATGGTGACCAATGTCATGTTCTATCGTCTGTGTCTACCTCTAGTAGGTTTTGCACTACATGCAATCGCTAAATTTCACAACTAATGTCGGGGAAAGGGTACATTTCAACAGAAACGGAGATTCGGTGCCTACGTACGATGTTGTGAACTGGCAGTTGAATAGCGAGCAGAATGACGCAGTCTCGATAGTTGGACATTATGACGGATCTGCACCTTCGGCTGAACAACTCAGAATAAATGAAGGATCAATAGTGTGGACTGGTGGTCGCGCAGAGGTAAACGTAAAAATGAGTTTCCTATTTTCACTATATAATTTTAGCTTTTAGCAGCTAAATTCCTTTCTGTAACATATCATCATGACTGAGATTGGTGATGTCACAATACAGCTGAACTACAGGCGGTCCCCAGGTTACGAAAGGCCAAGTTCAAGATAGCTCTACTTAACAACGAGGTCCATAACATAATTAAGTTCAAAACTCACCGTACATTCACGACTTCATCCCGACAGAGGGCGCACTATGTTTTTCCGCGTTACCTCAGTCTGTCCGCCAGTCAGTCTCTCTCTCTCTCTCTCTCTCTCTCTCTCTCTCTCTCTCTCTCTCTCTCTCTCTCTCTCTCTCTCTCTCTCTCTATCTCTATCTATCTATCTATCTATCTCTATCTCCCTCGCTCTCCCTCTCTCGCTCTCTCGCACGCACTCTCACTCACGCTCTCTCTATGTCCTTCTTCCTCTCTCTCGCTCCCTTTCTCTATCTCTCGCTTTCTTTTCTCACTCTCTGTCTCTCTCAGGCTCTCTCACTGCCTCTATCTTTCGCTCTTTCTGCACCCCCACCTCTATCTCCCTCTCTCTATCTCTCTCTCCCTCCCTGTCTGTCTCTCCTCTCTCCATCTCTCTCTCTCCTCTCTCCCTCTCTCTCTCTCCCTCTCTCTCTCTCTCTCTCTCTCTCTCTCTCTCTCTCTCTCTATCTCTATCTATCTATCTATCTCTATCTCCCTCGCTCTCCCTCTCTCGCTCTCTCGCACGCACTCACTCACGCTCTCTCTATGTCCTTCTTCCTCTCTCTCGCTCCCTTTCTCTATCTCTCTCTTTCTTTTCTCACTCTCTGTCCCTCTCTCTCAGGCTCTCTCACTGCCTCTCTCTTTCGCTCTTTCTGCACCCCCACCTCTATCTCCCTCTCTCTATCTCTCTCTCCCTCCCTGTCTGTCTCTCCTCTCTCCATCTCTCTCTCTCTCCTCTCTCTCTCTCTCTCTCTCTCTCTCTCTCTCTCTCTCTCTCTCTCTCTCTCTCTCTCTCTCTCTCGCTCTCTCGATTTATTTCTGTTTCTTTATTTCTCCACTGTTAGTAATTACAATAATTTGATGCTATTCAGTTCAATAGCGCATGCGGTGATACAGAAGCACTGTCATTACCTGGGGGTCCATATATTTCCTAGTTGAGAAATATTGGAAAAATGCGCGTACAATTTGGACGAATTACACCCAGCAAAATGCACGACGAGTCTGCTGATGATTTATTCTCTGCATACAAAAGTGAGTAAGATCTAACAACGTACTGATATTTCGAGCCATTCAGTTATATATAAGAGAAATAGACTCTTCGATCTCACTCATCCGTGCCGACTAAGGTGCTCACTTATTTGCTCGCACGGTCCACATCCCTATAATCCTGTGAATCCATGTACCCATCCAAGCGTCTAAACAGTTTTATTGCACCAGCCTAAACCTCTACCTCTGCCAGTGTTACCAAATACCTGCAAACCTCAGGATGAAGTAAATGCCTCTCAAGTCAATTAAACTCTGTGTTGAAACTCATATTAAACCTGTTCCGGTAGTGGTACAGATATTTTCTCTGATTGAAAAAAATGCCCTTCAGGTTCCTTTTAAATTTGTCGACGCTACACATTAAACCCAGTAGGATTTCCGTCCTACCGAGTGATATGTTCTTTCAGAAAAAAAAACTTTAATACATTTTTGTTCTTTGCTACGAGGTTCCCCGGGCAGTTTGTTCCAACAACTGTTACCCCGGAACAAGAAAAGCAGCTCGCAAGGGACAACCTATTTGTTGCTTTGATTGCATTCCGTGCGCCGAAGGTAAGATCTGTAACGCCACAAGTATGGACAAATAACTTATGTATTGTTCATGTGGCCGCAGGCGTCACCAGACCGCTTATAAATCAGCTTTCCCTTTCTTCCTTCAAGATTCAATTGAATGCATGAGGTGCCCCAGCGATTTCTGGCCCAACGAACTGCAAGACCAATGCATACAGAAGCAGGTTGACTTTCTCTCATTTTCCGAGGTGATGGGGATTGTATTGACCACGCTGGCGCTGATCGGAAGTTGCATCACTACTACGATAGGCATCATTTTCTTACTTCACAAAAATACTCCGATCGTGAAGGCCAACAATTCGGAACTCAGCTTCCTTCTTCTCCTCGCACTGAGCCTGTGCTTGCTCTGTTCAATCACATTCATTGGCAAGCCGTCCGCGTGGTCCTGTATGTTACGCCACACCATGTTTGGTATTACTTTCGTCCTTTGTGTCTCCTGTGTTTTGGGCAAGACCATTGTTGTGGTGATGGCATTTCAGGCAAAGCTACCCAGTAATAATGTGGCCAAGTGGTTTGGTCCCCAACAACAGCGCCTGACTGTGTTTCTTCTTACACTGCTACAATGTTTAATATGTACCGTCTGGCTGATCAAATCCCCACCTCTCCCTGTCAAAAACATGGTTTATTCGAATGAAGTGATTCTCTTCGAATGTGACATTGGGTCCGAAGTAGCATTTTACTGAGTCCTGAGTTGCATTGGCTGCCTGTCATTGGTTTGCTTTACCGTTGCCTTTTTGGCACGAAATTTGCCAGATAATTTCAACGATGTGTATTTCACATCACATTTAGCATGCTGATATTCTGCGCTGTTTGGATATCTTTCATTCCAGCTTACGTCAGTTCTCCAGGGAAATTAACTGTGGCAGTGGAAGTGTTCGCAATTTTGGCTTCCAGTTTCGGCTTACTTTTCTGTATTTTTGCACCTAAATGTTACATCATATTGTTAAAGCCGGAGAGAAATACGAAGAAACATTTGATGGGGAATGTGTCTTCGTGAAGGCTTCAAGTGGCATTAATGTTAATTATCTGGTGCTTATTTATTATTGTCACAAGTACCTCAATACATTTGAAGCTGGTCTTGCATACTCTTCATACGAATCACGTCACGACACATTGCATTGAGGTAGAACAAGATAAAGCAATGACAATGCAAATAAAGTTTAAAAGCGACAGATGAAATGCATTGCAGGTAAACATTAAAGCACAAATTCATAGCGTTGTGAATATTTGGTTCCGGAGTAAATTTGCTGATACAGAGTACTTCTGATACAACCGCTTCCTCTGTAAAAGCCTGTCCGTTTAGTGAACCTACTCTTCTTCAAAGTAGCTTCCATTGAGGATTGTAAGTAGTGAACATTGATTCTGTACTTTGCCGGCATTCATTTTGTTACAGTGCAAAGAGTATCTATTTAATTCGTTCCCAATCAAAAAGCGTACTCGATTTATTTATTAGGGGGTAGATCTGCGAATCAAATATTGAGAAGATAATGCATTGGCTGAAAGGCAATAGATTTATAGTGAGCAGCTATATTGGAAACTTACTAGCATTATCATTTTACCAAATAGACGACGGGACAAAATTGATATTTTAAAGGTCAGTCACAATGGGACAGATTCCACCGGGTCTGTAATTTTTCTTTTAGAGAACAGAACCACACACCAACCACCATCTTCTTTCTTTATTTCACAGCTCACCAAAGTGACTTCATTGTATAATGAACAACGTGCATATTCGTTACCAAAGGAGATTTGAACGAAAATTGCGTCCTTGGCATATTTTCCCCTCCATCTGCAACATTAAAGTGATAATAGATACAGAACAAATTTCCTCTAAATGCAGCATTTGATAATGCGTTGCTTTGGCTTAGGAGAATATTAAATAAGCGCAGCAGCTTCATTCAACCGTGAGTCACCACAGGCCCACACAGGACAAAAGGTTTTCTCATCTCGCTGCTATATGACCAGCATGGTCATGCAAACTACCCGCACGTGCCATCATGCCTGCGGTCCCACACTGCCAGGTCAATTATAAAACCTTCGGTTTGGAACCAAACGGCACAACCCCAACCACAACAGGTTACCAACACTGTGGTCGCTTTGATGATCTTACAGCAAAATGGACTTCTTTATTTCTTTGTTCTCACTGAATTTTCTTCTAAATTTTATATTAGTATATTCTCTTGAAAATTCTGTTTCTATGACGTTATGTGATTTTGCGAGGAGAAAGGAGCTAGGTTGCTGCGTGGGGTCAGTGGTAAAAGGGGTAGATCAGTGAGATCATAGGTAGAAGTGAATTGCTTATTGATATTGGCAGGGCTATTTGTTTTAAAAGTATAGGGCATTCTGGACATTTGAAATATAAAGATATCAGGATGAATGTGCATATGTGATATGACCAAAGATTTTCCGGTCAATGCGGTGCACTATGATGAACACACGCACGTATTCTGCTATCTGAGGTACTGTCGTCTTTCTGTCAGCCAGAACGAGTTTGGCCCTTCTTCCTTAACGACCTTGTTGCACGGCTATAGATTGTCTGGTACGACGCTGTGGGCTTTACTGAGCCGGGGTTGAAGGAAAGTTCATAGCTGAGAGCTTAGCATTCAAGGATACGCATTCTATCGAAAGGACAGGCAAGTTGGCAGAGAGATTGGCGTGATTCTGCTGGGGAAAAAAATGTAATTAAATCCTTAGAAAGAGGAGACAAGATCGGAAGCCGTAATGGGTAGAGTTAAGAAACTGCAATGGGTTAGAAACTGCAATGGGTTAGAAACTGCAATGGGTTAGAAACTGAAGGGCGTTATATAGAGGCCTCAGAATACTAGCCGGGATGTGGGCTACAAACTATAACGGGACGTTAAAAAAAGGCATATCAGAAAGGCAATGTTGCGATAGTCTTGGGGGATTTGAATTTGCATATTGGTTGGGGAAATCAGGTGGGTGCTCAATCCCAAGAAAGGGGAATTGTAAAATGCCTACATGATGTTTATTTTTCAGAGCAACAGCTGTTTGAGCCTGCTGGGGAATCATCTGTTCTGTAATAACCAGAATTTTATTTGCGGACCTCAAGGTAAAAGAACGCTTCAGAAGCAGTAATAGTAACATGATAGAATTAACTCAGCTGTTTCAGAAGGAGAAGCTGAAGTCGAGTGTAAATACATTACAGTGGAGTGAAGGGAATTAGAAGTTCATCAGAGGGGAAGTGGCTAAACTTGATTACAAGTGGGCACTAGCAGGGATGACTATTGAGCAGCAGTTGCTGCACATTCCGGGGGCAATTAGGAAGCCGCATGATCGCTGCATCCCAGAGACGTGGATGACAAGTGAAGTCATAACCAACATAAAAGGAAAAGAGGTGGCATAAAATCGAGTAAAGATTAATGGGTAGTCACAGGATCCGGAGCAAGAAGGCTGCATGTGAACTGCTGATTTTTCTGAAGGAGGGAGTTCTTTTACTACTCGGGTTAAAGAGAGGCGAGACTGTGCAGGCGCGTGACGTCGGCCTGTAGAGAGCTGAAGGTTTAAAGGAAGGCCGCCATATCCAGTGGGCAGCGGAGTGAGAGGCAGCAGCGTGGTAGGGCTTTGGCTCAACGGGCCTAGGCTGTAACGGGACGAGGCGAGGTAGGAAGTATGCGTGTGAGGCCAGTTTTCTGTGTTCAGTGTCAGATGTGGGGGTTCTGGAGACTCCCAGCCTTCAGGATGGACAAATCGGCACCAGGTGTTTCGAGCTGCAAATCCTGAAGAATCCAGTTAGGGAACTGGAGATGCAGCTCGATGAACTTCGCCTCGTCAGGGAGAGCGAGAAGGTGATAGAGAGGTCTTACACGCAGATGGTCATGACGGGGCCACAGGCGACAGACAGGTGGGTCGTAGTCAGGAGGGGGAAGTCAATGAGCCAGGTACTAGAGACTACCCCTGTGGCTGTTCTCTTTGACAATAACTGTTGGGGGCGGGGTGCAGCCTACCTGGGGAAAACGGCAGTGATCATACCTTTGGCACAGACGCTGGCCCTGTATGCTCAGAAAGGTAAGGAAGGCAGTAGTGATATAGGACTCTATAGTTAGGGGGTCAGACGGCCGATTTTGTGGATGCTGGAAAGAAAGTCGATGGTAGTTTGCCTCCCAGGTGTCATGGTCCGGGATGTTTCCGATCGTGTCCAAGATATCCTGCGGTGCGAGAGAGAACAGCCAGGGGTCGTGGTACATTTTAGTATCAATGACATAGGTAGGAAAAGGAAATAAGTCCTGATTAAAGACTACAGAGAGTTAGGAAGGCAGTTGAGCAGCAGGTCTGCAAAGGTAGTAATCTCGAGATTACAGCCTGTGGCACGCGACAGTAAGAATACAAATAGGATGAGGTGGAGGATAAATGCGTGACTGAAGGTTTAGAGCAAGGCGCAGCGATTCAGATTTCTGGATCATTGGGACATCTTTTGGGGCAATTGTGATCTGTACAAAAAGGACGGGTTGCACCTAAATCCCAGGGGGACCAATATCCTGGCGGGGAGGTTTGCGAAGTCTACTGGGGAGAGTTTAAACTGGAATAGTCGGAGGGTAGGAACCGAACTGAAGAGACTTGGGAAGAGGAGGTCAGCTCACAAATAGAGAAAGATTCCAAAGAGTGCAAGAGGGGGTAACCGGCCGCTGGCGAGAAGGTTCGTTCTCAGACTGAAGGATTGAGATCTGTCTAAATTAATGCAAGGAGTGTTGTGAACAAATCGGATGAGTTTAGAGCGTGGATCAGTACTTGGAGATACGATGTGGTTGCCATTACAGAGACTTGAATGGCTCAGGGACAGGATTGCTTATTTCAGTTGCTGGGTTTTAGATGTTTCAGAAAGGACAGGGCGGGAGGGGAAAGAGGTGGGGGCGTGGCACTGTTCATCAGAGATAATGTCACGGCTGCAGAAAAGGCGGACGCCATGCAGGGATTGTATACGGAGTCTCTGTGGTTGGAGGTTAGGAACAATAAGAGGTCACTAACATTACCGGGTGTTTTTTTTAGACCGCCAACTACTAGCAGGGATATCGAGGAGCAGATAAGGAAACGAATCCTGGAGGATGTAATAGTAACAGAGTTGTCGTGATGGGAGATTTTAATTTCCCAAATATCGACAGGAATCTCCCGAAAGAGAATGGGTTAGATGGGTTGTGTTTGTTCGGTGCATTTAGAAAGGTTTCTTGACACAGTATGCAGATAAGCCTACAAGAAGAGAGGCTGTACTTGATTTTGTATTGGGAAAAGAACCAGGTCAGGTGTCAGGTCACTTAGTGGGAGAGCATACTGGAGATAGTGATCATAATTCTATCTCTTTTAGATTAGCATTGCAGAAAGAAAGGAACAGACAGGTTAGAAAGAGCTTAATTGGAGCAAAGGCGACGGTCAGGCTACCAGGCAGGAAATTGTGGGCTTAAATTGAAAACAGCTATTCTCAGGGAAAAGTACGGGAAAATGTTGCAAATATTCAGGGTATATTCAGGGGTTCTGTATATGTACGTTCCAGTGAGACAGGGAAGTTACGGTAGGTTACAGGAACCGTGGTAAGCAAAGTCTGTAATAAATCTAGTCAAGAAGAAAAGAAAAGCTTACAAAAAGTTCAGAGAGCTAGTTAATGAAAGAGATCTAGAAGATTCTAAGGCTACTAAGAAGGAGCCTAAGAAGGAAATAAAGAAGTAAATCAGGAGAGCCAGAAAGGGCCATGAGAAGGCCTTGGCGGGCGGGATTAAGGAAAACGCTAAGGCATTTTACAACTATGTGACGAGCAAGTGGATAAGACGTGAAAGAAAATAACCTATCATGTGTGACTGTGTGAAATTGTTAACGGAACCGGAGGAAATAGCAGGAGTAATACATGAATATTTTACTTCAGTAAAATAGAAAATTATCTTAGTGATTATAGTGATGACTTGCAGCAGACTAAAAAGCTTGAGCATGTAGATATTAAGAAAGAGGGTGTGCTGGAGCTCTTGGAAAACATCAAGTTGGATCACTTGCCGGATCCGGACAAAATATGCCCAAATTACTGTGGAAGGCAAGAGGGGGATAGCTGAGCCTCTGGCGATGATCTTTGTATTATCGATGGGGACGGGAGAGGTTCCGAGGGATTGGAGGGTTGAGAATGCTGATCTTTTATTCAAAAAAGGGAGTAACGTTAACCCAGAAAACTATAAGCCAGTGAATTTTGCCTCAATGGTTGGTAAGTTGATGGAGAAGACCCTGAGAGGCAGGATTTATGAATATTTGGAGAGTAATAATATGATTAGGAGTAGTCAGCCTAGTTTTGTAAAGGGAAGGTCGTGCCTTACGAGCCTGATTGAGGATGTTACAAAACACATTGATGAAGGAAGAGCAGTAGATGTAGTGTATATGGATTTCAGCAAGGCATTCGATAAGGTACCCCATGCAAGGCTTACTGAGAAAGTAAGAAGGTCTTGGATCCAAGGGGGCATTGATTTGTGAATCCAGAGCTGGCTTGTCTTCCAAGGCAAAGAGTGGTTGTAGTCGGGTAATATTCAGCATGGAGTTCGGTCACCAGTGGAGGGCCTAGGATATCTGCTCTGGGACCCTTACTCCTCGTGATTTATATAAATGACCCGGATGAGGAAGTGGAGGGATGGGTTAGCAAGTTTGCTGATGGTACAAAGGATAGAGAACACCTCTATGTAACACCTCTGGATAGTTTGGAGGGCTGTGAGAGTTTACAGCGGGACATTGATTGGATGCAAATCATGGGCTGAGAAGTGGCAGATGGAGTTCAGCCCAGATAAGTGTGAAGTGCTTCATTTTGGCAGGTCAAATATAATGGCATAATATAGTATTAATGGTAAGATTCTTGGCAGCGAGGAGGGTCAGAGGGATCTTGGGGTCCGAATCCGTAGGATGCTCAAAGCAGCTGCGCAAGCTGACTCTGTGGTTTTGAAGGCGTAAGGTGTATTGGCCTTCGTGAAACGTGGAATTGACTTAGGAGCCGAGAGGTAATGTTGTACCTATATAAGATCCTAGTCAGATCCCACTTGGAGTACTGCCCTCAGTTCTGGTCGCCTCACTGTAAGAATGATGTGGAAGTCATAGAAAGGGTGCAAAGGAGATTTACACAGATTTTGCCTGGATTGGGTAACATGTCTTATGAGAATAGTTTGAGTGAAATCGGCCTTTTCTCCTTGGAGCGAAGGAGCTTGAGAGGTGACCTGATAGAGGTGTACAAGATGATGATAGGCATTGATCCTATGGATCGTCAGAGGCCCTTTCCCAGGTTTGAAATGGTTTCAACAAGAGGACACAGGTTTAATGTGCTGGGGTGTAGGTACAGAGGAGATGTCAGGGGTAGGTTTTTCACTCAGAGAGTGGCTAGTGTGTAGAATGTGCTGCCGTCAACGGTGGTGGAGGCGAATACGGTAGGGTATTTTAGTTAGCTTATAGATAGGTACATGGAGCTTAGTAAAATAGAGGGCTATAGGTAAGCCTAGTAAGTTCTAAGGTAGGGACATGTTCGGCACAACTTTGTGGGCCGAAGGGCCTGCATTTTGCTGTAGGTTTTTTATGTTTCTATGGACTGGGAATTTTTAGAAACCAAAAGATAGCAACAAGCGGTGAAAAGATGCCATATGAAAGCAATCTAGGTAACAATATCACAGAGGATACCAAAACTTTCTTCAGATATATAAAGAGTAAATGGGAGGAGAGAAGCTGAAGCAGTAGTAATGGAGCAAAGGCAATGGCAAACGAGCTGAATAAGCATTTTGCCTCTCTGGAAGACTTTAACTGTTTGCCAGAAGTTCGAAGGTGTCAGGGTGGAAAGGTAAGTGCAGTTGCTGTTTCTAGAGAGAAGATCCTTGGGACACTGAAAGCTCTGAAGCTAAATATTATCGGGACCGGATGGAGCACAGTCAAGCGTTCTGAAAAACAAAACCTAGCTGAGGACAATATGGAGGCATTAATAAAGTTTATTCCACAATTGTAGATTGTGCTATGGTTTCGGAGGACGAGGATTTGCATTTGTCACTCCAGTCTGCAGGACGGGAGACGAAACGAAACTATAGGCTAGTTAGCCTGACTTCAGTATTGGTGAGACTTTGGAGTCGATTGTTAAGGATGTGGTTTCGGGGTACGGAGGCACATGAAAAAATAGGCCAAAGCCGGCATTATTTCTTTAAGAGAAATTCTTGCCTGATAAATCTGTTGGAATTCCTTGAGGAAATAACAAGCAGGATAGACGAAATGGAATCGGTGAATGTTGTATACTTGAATTTTAAAACGGCCTTTCACAAAATGCTGCATGTCAGCTTGCCTAACAAAATAAGGACGCATATATTAGTGGCAATACACTAGCATTGATAGAACATTGGCCGGTTAGCAGGAAACAAAGAGTAGTGAAAAAGAGAGCCTTTTCTAATTGGATGCCGGTGACTATTACTGTCTTCAAGGGGTCATTTTTGGAATGTCCTTTTTTTATATTGTACGTCAATGATTTGGATGACCCAAATTATACCGTGGTGTCCACGTATATAGACAGCACTGCGATCGCTGGGAGTGTGTCCGTAGTGTTTTGGAAGCAAGGAAGCTCGAGAAGGACTCAGACAGATTGGGAGAATGGACAAAGAAGTGGCAACTGGAATAGAGTGTCGGGAATTATAAGGTCATGCACTTTGGTAGAAGGAAGAAAAGCATAGACTAGTTTCAAAACGAAGAGAAATTCAACATCCTCGGCGGATCTCCTGCAGGATTCCATAAAAGTCAATTTGCAGGTTGAGACGGTGTTGATGAAGGCAAATACAACGTTGGCATCCATTTTTAAGGGACTGAAATATAAAGCAAGGATGTAATGCTCAGGCTTTAGAAGACAATGGTAAGGTCTCATTTGGGGTATTGCGAGAGATCCTCTGCCCCTTATTTAACAACGGATGTGCTGACATTGGAGAGATTTCAGAGGAAGTTTATGAGAATGATTCCCGGAATGAAAGGCATATGAGGAGCGATTGATGGACCTGTACCTTTACTCGCTGGAGTTTAAAAGAATGTTAATATCCTTGAAACCAAACGAATGTTTAAAGATCTAATATAGTGTATATGGAGAGATGTTTCCTGTAGTGGCGGAGTCTAAACCAACCTGCACATCCTGAGAACACAGGGAAGTTCTGTTCGAACAGAGATAAGAAGGTATTTCTTTAGCCAGTGGGTAGTGAATCTGTGGAATTAGTTGCCATATGCGCCCGCAGAGACCAGGTCAATTGGTTTATTTAAGGCGGAAGTTGATAGTCTCTTGATTGGTCGGGACGTCAAAGGTCATGGGGATATGACAGAAGAACGGCTTGAGAGAGAGATAGATCCGCCATGATGGAGTGGTATAGTAGATTCAATTATCTGAGTGATCTGATTCATCTCCGACGTCTTATCATCTTATGGTTTTATGGATTATCGGACCAACCACCGTTTACAGCGGATGAGACGGTGACTGCACGGTCTGCAGTTCGGGTTATCTGATCTCCAAGGTGCTGCTGAAAACTGCAGCAGATACTGGTTTGCGTTAGCCGTCTCCTGGCCTCACAAACCCTCCTCCTCATACATTATTGATGTATCAATACTGCCGGGCCATCCTAGAAGCCCACAAGACAACGCCCAATCATCTCACATTTGAAGACGAGCTGTTCCTAAGTAAAGAAATCTCTAATCCAACATATTCGTCATACTGCTGGACCTCAGGGTGAGGGGAGGTACCGGGAAAAACTGATCAAAATGAGTGTTATGCACAAAAGCCATCTTCTCATAAAAGCAGGGGATGAACGGTCAGGAAGTGAACAAGGGTATTCCAGAACTAGATTGATGTTTTGGTCGGTTAAAGACCGAAAATCGGTCAGATTACTAAATCTCAGCCTCATGAAGTTCATGGGGAATGTTCTCTTTGCTCATGCCAGTCCAGGATTTTTCTCTTCTCTTCCTCTCCCTTCATCATCTAAGACACTTGATTGATCGCCAACAGTCCTGGATGATGATTAGTTCTCAACTAAGCTGGCCCTTTGTCCCTTGGTCTGTTGTACGCTCCTCTCTGTTATTGATACACCGTTCCGTTTTACTCTCGCTTCGTTGCCACTTCAGATTTTTGAAGACTGGACGGCCCTTTTGTTTTTCATTCTGTGTTCTGTTTGGGGGTCAGCAAATACAGTTCGCCCAGTGGGGGAGACGGAGGGGGGGGGGGGAACGCGAGGGCTGGTGACCAAAGAGGGAACGCCAAACCCATTATCATATGGAGGTCAAACTTGAAAGCATTTTCCTCTAATTTTGCCGATGCTTCCTTGCCGTTGATTCTCCACAACCTCTCGGCCATGATTTCCTCATGATCGCAAGACACTGATGGTCTGGTAATACAATTAGTGCATGTCATTTTAATTCGTTTAAAGGCGAGAAAGACGACGGGGGTCATGCGTGAGCACGGTTGATGCGCGGGATAGGCTCTCATGCTGCGGTGCCTCCTGTTATAATGACTGGGCAAAGGTGGCACTGGGGTTGTGTAGGAAAGAACACAGTTCCGGCCGACGCGCTGGAATCCATAGTGGGTTGGAGCTGGCTCCTGTTGGCCAGCTCTTCCATTGGTGCTGCTCTCCATTGTTCGTCCTCAGGAAGACAAGCTATATTACCATGCTCTGCGACTGACCCAGCGCTACTGAGAAACTGTTGCGTATTTGTTCTTCCAGAATCATGTCTGCAGAACTATCAATCTTCAGGGCATGCTACTCAGCTTCTGCGAATATTATTTTGTTCATGTATGCGCTATGTTTACTTCGTGTGCTACGTGCATTATATTTAGCACATTTTGTCCAGACGGATTATTGACTGACAATTAACCTTGAACTTCTTTGCCACCCGGCCAACCTTGCGTAGCCCCTATTGTGCACTTGCACTGCAAAAGCCCTCTAATCCACAAAACTTGTCAATGCCGTCCCATTCACAATATAGTCTTGTGAGTGTCCGACGTACAGCACTTCATACCCATCAAATTCGAAAGCTTGCTGCCATTTTTCAGTCCATTCACCTACATGATCAAGATCACAAGCTATCAGCTAAACACACAAATTATCATGAATACCCCCTTACTATCAACATTATTCCTGGTTATCGACTATCACAGTTAGCACCCTGGGACAGGACTGAGGAAGGTTTGAAATCATTAATGGGTATTGGGTTTCTGTGCGGCTGTAGGGCGAGATCTGGGATTGGGGACCATTGTGACCAGGCTCTGAGCTGAGCTGGATTAAACGGCGAAGTAACACATCGTCTGGTAGACTGCTTCAGTGATTCGCTGTGATTCAACGTTTGAGAATACAAGCTGATTTGACGAACTCTGGCATTTTTGCTGATTAGTGCAAGAAGTAATGTGGCGCAGCAGGGTTCTGATTGTCTCAGAATGGGAATATCATAAAGGATGGGATCCATCTAATGAGTCTATACGGACTCTGAGCAAATGAGTTCGAGTTCGTCCCTCTCAGCCACCCTCTGTCCAAAGCCCTTATCCTTTGTCCCTTCAGATAATTACCTTGCTTTCTTTTCCTGGCAGGGTTGAATCTGTCACCCAGACTTCATCTGCTATTCACTCTGTTCCTCTTTTCGCGCGTCAAAGTCAATATAATCATCTGCATAAGTACCATGTACGTACAGGTACAGTGAAAACCTTACATCACATGCACATTGCGCCTTATACACAAGCTTCGCTAGTAAATCATAAATTAAACATTTTTGACAGTTCCGACAAGAAAGTTAAGCACCTGCTATTAGCGTACCATGAACTCTCAGGCAGGAAATTTGTCGATTTGCTGAACACGAACTAACAGAATCTGCCGTCATAGAATTACCTCCTGTGGGTGCTTGGTACCCAGGTTCCTTCGTCCACAGTAAATACTACATTTCATTTGGCCAGGACACACTTGGAGGTGCATAGAAGAATAGACAGCTGAAATAAAATCATCTACATCATTAATTTGCCGGCGTTATATGGACAATAACATGAAGAGAAATAAAATATATCTTACTTTAACAAGTGATCTATTCACTTCCTACTTTGCTATTTTGAAAATCATTTAGAAAATACTTAGGTACTTTGAATGCATCTCATGTCCACTGGATGCTCCAAACTCGTTATAACTGCACTTGTTGTACAGTTACCATTCTAGTGCAGAAAACTGAGACTCACTTGCAGACAGTAATCTCTCATAGAAAGCAATGTGATTACAACCAGATGTGAAGAGATGAATTTAAATCCCTCAGTGTATTAGAGAATTTCCAGAAGCTTTTTAGGCTTTGCTTGTTTGATGTGGGCTATATATTGGTCGGGTCTCCTATCGGATGACTCTCCGCTTTTTCAACTATTAAACTGGGACTTGTCTGTCCAAATGACGGATGAAGTGGCATTACGGATTGACGTGGACCTGCAAGACAGTACTTCTAGTATTTTAAAGATTTAGAATTATGTTTATTTGTGACACGGAAATATGCGGTGAACTGCATCATTTATGTGCAATATATGCTCGGGAGAGGCCGCAAGTCTCGTCACGTTTCCGGCACCAACATAGCATGCCCTCAATTATTAACCTTAACTAAAACGTCTTTGCGGAAACACCCAGAGGAAATCCAGGCAGTCACGGGGAGAATATACATCATTACAGATAGCGGGATGGGAGGGTGTATTAAACCCTAATCTTACATATGAAGATGTAGAGCGACACGCTGTATATACGCTATTGCTGGGCCGGAGTTCTTCCTGTCAGGTGTACTATATGTCGGATTATTGTGAATTGTGTGGATGGGAAGGGGATACATTGAAGATTCCGAAAATGTTTAAAAATAGAAAAGGTAATAAATAGTAAATTAGGTACATGGTAAAATCTCTTTGATTGGTTGTTCTAAAGAAGTTAAGAGAAGAGAGAACATAGCAGACCTGAAACACATTACAGAGTACAGCACACAGTTCCAGATACTATATATCAGAAACAGCGTGATGTCAGTCGAGTCGCTTAGAAAATATTCAATAGCATTTACATGATAATTGGAATTGGATTTTTATTGTCACACATATAGTGCAAAACATTTCCAGCATTCTTCTGCGAAATGTCGCATCTTGTCATGATAGGTTGGCTGGTGACATCCTGAGATCCCGAGAACGATGCCGTCCGGAACATAGACACTGGTAAGGTTACAAATGGTGGTAATGTCAAGGGGAGGTTCCAGACAAGACCAAGACCTCTGCATTTAAGCTAAACATAGAACTAGAACATAGAATAGTACAGCAGATTACAGGACCTTCGGCCCTCAGTGTTGTGCCGACCGTAAAACCCTGCCGCCCATATAATAACCCTCCTTAAATTCCTCCATATACCTGTCTAATAGTCTATTAAACTCCACTAGTGTATCTGCCTTCTAACTGACTCAGGCAGTGCATTCCACGCACCAACCATTCTCTGAGTAAAAAACCTTCCTCTAATATCCCCCTTGAACTTCCCTCCCCTTACGCTAAAGCCCTGACCTTTTGTACTGAGCAATTGTGCCCTGGGGAAGAGGCGCTGGCTATCCACTCTATCTATTCCTCTTAATATCTTGTACACTTCTATCATAATTCCTCACATCCTCCTTCTCTCCAGAGAATAAAGCCCAAGCTCCCTTAATCTCTGATCATAATCCATACACTCTAACCATGCAGCATCCTGGTAAATCTCTTTTGTACCCTTTCCAATGCTTCCACATCCTTCCTATAGTGAGGCGACCAGAACTGGTCACAGCACTCCAAGTGTGGCCTAACTAGAGTTTTATAGTACTGCATCATTACACCGCGACTCTTAAACTCTATCCCTCGACTTCTGAAAGCTAAGACCCCATAAGCTTTCTTAACTACCCTAACTACCTGTGAGGCAACTTTCAGGGATCTGTGGACATGTACCCCGAGGTCCCTCTGTTCCTCCACACTACCAAGTATCCTGCCATTTACTTTGCACTCTGCCTTGGAGTTTGTCCTTTCAAAATGTACCACGTCACACTTCTCCGTTTTGAACTCCATATGCCATTTCTCAGCCCTCTTCTGCATCCTATCAATATCTCTCTGCAATCTTCGACACTCCTCTACACTATGTACAACACCACCAACTTTTGTGTCGTCCGCAAACTTGCCAACCCACCCTTCTACCCCGTCAATAAAAATTGTCAATAAAATCACGAAACGTAGAGGTCCCAGAACAGATCCTTGTGGGACACCACTAGTCACAACCCTCCAATCTGAATGTATTCCCCCCACCACGACCCTCTGCCTTCTGCAGGCAAGCCAATTCTGAATCCGCCTGGCCAAACTTCCCCGGATCCCATGCCTTCTGACTTTCTGAATAAGCCTACTGTGTGGAACCTTGTCAAATGCCTTACTAAAATCCATGTAGATCACATCCACTGCACTAGCCTCATCTATATGCCTGCTCACCTCCTCAAGGAACTCTATCAGGCTTGTTAGACACGATATGCTCTTCATAAAGCCATGCTGACTGTCCCTGATCAGACCATGATTCTCTAAATGCCTATAGATCCTATCACTAAGAATCTTCTCCCACATCTTTCCCACCACAGATGTAGGACTAACAGGTCTATCATTAGCCGAACTATACCTACTAGCTTTTTTGAACAAGGGGACAACATTCGTCTCTCTCCAGTCCTCCGGTACCATTCAAGTGGACAACGAGGACATAAAGATTCCATCCAGAGTCTCTGCAATCTCTTCCCTCGCCTCGTGGAGCAACCTGGGGAATATTCGGTCAGGCTCCGTGGTCTTATCCTTCCTAGTGTATTTTAACAACTCCAACACCTCCTCTCCCTTAACATCAACATGCTCCAGAACATCATCCTCACTCATATTCCTGGGATGTCCGGACTGTCTTACGCAGAGAGGTTAGAGATACTGGGCTTGTACACGCTGGAATTAAGGAGATTGAGAGTGGACCTGATTGCAACATATAAGATTATTAAGGGATTGGACAAGATAGAGGCAGAAAATATGTTCCAGATGATGGGAGAGTCCAGTACCAGAGGGCATGGTTTGAGAATAAGGGGTAGGTCATTTAGGACAAAGTTAAGGGAAAACTTCTTCTCCCAGAGAGTTGTGGGGGTCTGGAATGCACTGCCTCGGAAGGCAATGGAGGCCAATTCTCTGGATGCTTTCAAGAAGGAGCTAAATAGGTAACTTATGGATAGGGGAATCAAGGGATATGGGAACAAGGCAGGAACCGGGTATTGATAGTAGGTGATCAGCCATGATCTCAAAATGGCGGTGCAGGCTCGAAGGGCCGAATCGTCTACTTCGGCACCTATAGTCTATTGTCTATTGTCTGTTGTCATATGGTTCTCACCGTCATCAAGTTCCCTCTCATTGGTGAATACCGAAGAGAAGTATTCATTGAAAACCTCGCTCACTTCCACAGCCTCCGGGCACATCTTCCCACTTTTATCTGTAATCGGTCCTACCTTCAATCCTGTCATCCTTTTGTTCTTCACATAATTGAAGAATGCCTAGGGGTTTTCCTTTACCCTACTCGCTAAGGCCTTCTCATGTCCCCTTCTTGCTCTTCTCTGCCCCTTCTTAAGCTCCTTTCTTGCTACCCTATATTCCTCAATAGACCCATCTGATGCTTGTTTCCTAAACCTCATGTATGCTGCCACCTGACTTGGTTTTCCATCTCACTTGTCAACCATTGTTCCTTCCTTATCTTCCTCGCCGGGACAAATTTATCCCTAACATCCTGCAAGAGATCCTTAAACATTGACCACATGTTCGCAGTACATTTTCCTACAAAAACATCATCCCAATTCATGCCCTCAAATTCTAGCCTTATAGCCTCATATTTTGTCCTTCCCCAATTAAAAATGTTCCTGTCTTCTCTGTTTCTATCCTTTTCTATGATAATGCTAAAGGCCAGGGAACGGTGATCGCTGTCCCCCAGAAGCTCACCCACTGAGAGATCTCTGACCTGACCCGGTTCGTTACCTAATACTAGATCCAGTATGGCATTTCCACTAATTGGCCTGTCAACATACTGTGACAGGAATCCGTCCTGGACACACTTAACAAACTCTGTACCGTCTAAACCACTGGAACTAATCATGTGCCAATCAATATTAGGGAAGGTAAAGTCACCCATGATAACAACCCTGTTATTTTTGCAGCTTTCCAAAATCTGCCTCCCAATCTGCTTCTCGGTATCTTTGCTGCAACCAGAGGGCCTATAGAATACCCCCAATAGAGTAACTGCTCCCTTCTTGTTCCTGACTTCTACCCATACTGACTCAAAAGAGGATCCTGCTACATTACCCACCCTTTCTGTAGCTGTAATAGTATCCCTGACCAGTAATGCCACCCCTCCTCCCCTTTCTCCCCCTCTCTATCCCTTATAAAGCACTGAAATCCAGGAAAATTGAGAATCCATTCCTGCCCTGGTGCCAGCCAAGTATCTGTAGTGGCCACTACATCATAATTCCGTGTATGTATCCAAGCTCTCAGTTCATCACCTTTTTTCCTGATGCTTCTTGCATTGAAGTACACACCCTTTAGCCTTTCTACCTTAATACCTTTACACCCCTTATTCTGCTTCTCTTTCCTCAAAGTCTCTCTTTGTCATTATTAAAGCAATAACAGAATGTAGAACAAAGTGCAGCAGCTACAGAGAAAGTGCAATGCAGGTAGACAATACGGTGAAAGATCTAAATGAAGTAGATTCTGAGTTCAACAGTCCATTTTTACAGCCTTTATCACCGCTGCATAGCCACAGATGGTACATGTTATTCCTGCCCTTTGCGGGAGAGATCTGTTTGCATTGGTTGTCATGCAGGACCGTGTATTTTTTTTCGGTACCATAATAAATGTAAGATAATTCGAGAAATACTCTTCGATGAGCATCACTTACCCCTTCGTTCAAAACATTATATTCTCAACGTTTGAACCACGGGTCCATGCTTCAAGAAGGAAACATAGGGCTTCTTTTAATTCGGGACGAGTTGAAACATAGTTATTACACAGTCACACCACCAGTTCATTCAAAGTAGATCATCAGTATTTCCTGATTACACTCCTCGATGGCAGGAGCTTCCATAAAGGAGAACAAAGTAGCTATAGTGGACAAGATTTTATGTTCGAAGTTTTCTTTATCAAAAAAAATGTGCGGCACAGACTTTTCATTAACCACTTTATGAACTTGAACTTCATTGGTTAACAACACTGCCGTTTTTTATATTACTTTTACACTTTATTCTCCATTTGTGTTGTGTTAAATTTTCCTACCTCAATGATTTGGTCTGTATGAACAGCATGCAAGTCAAGCTTTTCATTGTAACTCGACGTATATGGCAATAATAAACCAATTAAAACACAACATGATTTTTTTAAGAATATACTTTCCCCATCATATGCTTCTTTGAATTTCTTTCCGGCTTTAACAATATGATGTAACATTTAGGCGCAAATATACAGAACAGTAAGCCAAAGCTGGAAACCAAAATGGCAAACACTTCCACCGCCACAGTGAATTTCCCGGGAGAACTGACATAAGCTGGAATGAACGATATCCAAACAGCACAAAAAATTATCATGCTAAATGTAATGTACTTCGCTTCGTTGAAATTGCCCGGCAAATTCCGTGCCAAAAAGGCAACGGCAAAACAAACCAATGACAGGCAGCTTATATAACCCAGGACGCAGTAAAATGCCACTTCAGATCCCACATCACATTTCAGAAGGATCACTTCGTTCGAATAGTCCATGTTTTTGACAGGGCGTGGTGGGGATTTGATGAGCCAGACGGTACATATTAAGCACTGCAGCAGTGTAAGAAGAAAGACGATCAGGCGTTGTTGTAGGGGCCCAAAACATTTGACTACATTATTGCCGGGTCGTGTTGCCTGAAATGCCAGCACCACAACAATAGTCTTGCCCAAAACACAGGAGACGCAGAGGACAAAAGTAACGCCAAACATGGTGTGGCGCAGCATACAGGACCACGCAGATGGCTCGCCAATGAATGTGATTGAACAGAGGAAGCAAAGGCTCAGTGCGAGGAGAAGAAGGAAGCTGAGTTCCGAATTGTTGGCCTTCACGATCGGGGTGTCTTTGTGAAGAAAGAAAACGCAGCCTATCGTGGCAGTGATGCAACTTCCGATCAACGCTAACGTGGTGAGAGCAGTCCCCATCATCTCGGCAAACGAGAGAAAGTCAACCTTCTTCTGTATGCATAGGTCCTGTCGCTCGTTGGGCCAGGAATCGCTTGGGCACCTAATACATACAATTGAATCTTCAAAGGTAAAGTTGATTTAATAAGCGGACCGGAGACACCTGCGAATACTTGAACAATTAAGTTATTATTCCTCCATACCTGTGGTGTTACTGATCGCCCCTTGGGCGCATGGGATGCAATCAAAGCAACAAATAGGCTGTCCTTTGCGAGCTGCTTTTCTTGTTCCAGGAAAACAGCTGTTGGAACAAACGGCCAGAGGGACCTTGTCGCAGACAAAGAAATATCACTGTAAAAACTAAAGGGCATAGTTGAGCTGAGAGTTCAGAAAGTCGAGAAAGGAAAGATTTATAAAAAGACCAGATGGGCAACTCTCCTTATCGAAGTGGTGGGTATATTGGACAAGCTTTCGGTGGAAGTGGTTGCGGCAGTTGGAATAACAACATTTAATAGATAGTTCCATACGTCTGTTATGCGGAAAGGGCTCGGATTTGTGGGTCAAATCTTTGTTCGGTCGCTATTGTCCGACTCTAGGTCTCTGAAGTTCTCTACCTTGGCTGATTGTGCATTGACGGCGGTATCCAGAGAAATCAGTAACGCACGTGTCTTCATGCTTCCGCCAGTAATTCAGGAAACGTATAAATGTATAACAGCATCGTTGAGAATAGAACATGGCATCGAAAACACATGACTGACAACAGGAGGTTCTAAAAGCGGAGAGGAAGAGAGATAGATATATTGATAGGCAGAGAGTGGGTCTGTGTCTGTGTGTGCAAGAGAGAAAGAGACAAAATAAAGAGAGACAGAGAGAGTGAACTAGTTCTTAAAACGAAGATGTATACGTTGGAAATTTAATATAAGATAGAAACCAGCTTTAGTTCTGTCGTTCACTTACTTTATCAACAATGTGAGTAGCTTACCGAAAGAAGGTTGGCACTTAATTTCGAAGTTATTTTGTTCACACTACAGCCACACTTTCATACATTACCTGTCTGTGGCCACCAGTCCAAACAATCGATTCTTCATTTATAATGACTTGTTCACCTGAAGGCGCTGATCCGTCATAATTTCCGACTATCAATACAGTTGCATTCCCCTCGCTATTCACCTGCCAGTTCACAATGTCGTACATAGCCAACGAGTCCCCGTTTTTGTCGAAATTTACCCTTTCCCCCGACTTCGTTGTGAAATTTAGCGACTGCATGTAATGCAAAACCTACCAGAGGAAGACACAGACGATGGAACATGACATTGATCAATCAATAATTTACATAGAAAAAACGATTGGACTGTGTTTGAATTACTTTGTCTGTTCTACGTACCTGCCATGGCTGAATATTTGACATGTTTGCGCATGACTGATTGACAAATGGACCTTCGCCACTTTTACACAAAAACATATTGTGAAGTGCATGAGCTATAGCATAAGTCGCCTCATAAACTTTATTTGTCACCCGCAGCTGCGATGTGTCCGTGTAGGTGTTAGACACAGTTCTTAGACTCTCGGTTCCTGTACATTGACGAGGCTGAAAGGTGGCCGTTGTGTTTGCCGTGTTGCCTATTCGTTTCAGGCTGCAGCCGAAGGTCTTTTCCCAAAATTCTTCAACTAAAGGATTACCGGGATAGGCAGACGGATGAAGACTCGTTAAAAAATCTTTGAACCCTGGGATATTCACATTACGCACGGCAACCCCGATGGCCCCAGTTACAAACCTTTTGTTCTCCTCTGGAGACAGAAGCGAAGTAGCGATCCACGCTTCAGTGCCCACCCACTGGATACCAGAAATGTTTTGTCGAGCAATTTCGTTCAATAAAGCTGCCATATCCGCCTGAGTGAGAAAGGCCACCACGACTTTCGTGGATGCTCTCCGAATAACGCGGATAATATGAAGTAACCTTTCTCTTGAATACCTCCTGTGGAAAGACTCGGAGAAGGCAATGCAAACCCCAAGCTCCTGAACCGTCTCAGTGAAGGCCTGCATCCCAAAGTTTCCGTAATCGTTGTCGCTTCTGACCGTTCCAATCCATGTCCATCCAAAACGCTTGACAAGTTGCGCCAGTGCTTTGGTCTGAAAGTAATCGCTTGGGATCGTTCGAAAGAAAGAAGGAAATTCTCGCCGATTGCTGAGACAGGCACAAGTGGAGAAATAGCTAACCTGGTCAGAAAGCACAAGGGAAATAGAAGAACAGCGAAATTAGTTTGGGCTCGGTGGGAAAATGGCCAGGCGAGGTCCAACAACTAACGAGTGCCACAACTGGCTTATTCGATATAGTAACAGTCATAGTGTTGCACTGTGCAGCTACAGGCCTTTCGGCCGTAACCTTCATGACAAGCAACATGTTGATTATGCTTGCTTAGAAACATAGAAAACCTACAGCTTAATACAAACCCTTTGGTCCAGGATGTTGTCCCGAACATGTACTTACTTTAGAAATTACCTAGGGGTACCCATAGTCTTCTATTTTTCTGAGCTCCATTACTTATCCAGGAGTCTCTTAAAAGACCCTATCGTATCCGCCTCCACTACAGTCGCCTGCAGCCCATTCCACGCACCCACCACCCTCTGAATAAAATCCTGACATCCACTCTGTACCTACTTCCAAGCACCTTAAAACTGTGCCCTCTCATGTTAGCCATTTCGGCCATAGGAAATAGCCTCTGACTATCCACAGGATAAATGCCTCTAACCTTTTGCCATGCTTGTGCTAAAGGCGTAGTTTGGCCCATGTACAAATATCTTCATAATGCTGTAATTGTATCTAGCTGAACCTTTTCTTTTGTCAGTTGGTTGCATCTACCCGCTGCCATCTGTATAAAAAAATTGGCCCCTCGGTTTCCTGGTAAAAATATCTCTTCACCTGTTAAACTGATTACCCGTATTCCTTAATTTCCTCATCTGCAGGAAAAATAAGCTATGTATTGTCCCATGTTCGATATCCTGATTTTATAGCGATAATGTAAGAACATTCACTCTGCGGGCAAACAGACAGAGACTTCCTGGTAATATTTCCATTAAATGACCAATCACTTCCATTTTAGTACTGCCAGTGTTTACTACTTTTATTTTCGTGTTGCTAATATCGACAAATTTCCATTTTTCTCATTTTACTTTCGATTCCAAAATGAGAAAATCAGAATTCTTGCAACCATCCTTGCAATTGAACTGTTGAATAGCGTCCTGACAGCCTTCCTGCATAAAGAAGATCAAGGCACAAAAATATCAAATGCTACTATACTCCAAGCGGACCACAACTTTGTCGTGGTTTGGAGGCTTGCGTGCCTCGATGCCTCCGTGAGCCAAAGAACTCTGTTGGCCTGAGTGAGGGCTTTGTGCTCCAACTCTTCGTAGGGTCATCCATGCCAAAAAGGTCAAATAGTCTTGGCTAGAAAAAGAGGTGTCCACGGGTCCTGCAGGTTCGGGGATCAGCTCAGGTTTAACAGCCCCTTCTGGTCAAACAGAAGTATTATGGAAACAGCAATGAAGAATCCTTTTGCATCTGTGTTGGACGGTATTCCTGTGTCTCCATCCGATAGTCGCATCGCCGACAGTAGTGGAAACCAAGATGAAGTTACTGGCCCGCTGTAAAAACCCTAAATCTCGACAAGACATAAACCAAAATTGGCCAAAGAGAGACAGAGGTAGAAGACCTTCACCGCTGCTCTAACTGCCAGTGGTGTGACTGGCTGTAAATAAGTGAAAAATTAAGTGCTTAATTTTAGCAGTACATACAGAATGCTGAAGGAAGTGAGCAGGCAATGCAGCAACTATTGAAAATAATGAACAGTCGATGTTTCGGGCTGATACCACTGATCAGCACTGGAAAGAAGATGAGAAGTTAGATCAAGAAGATGGGAGAGGGGAGAAAGAAGTACAAGGTTATAGGTGACGGGTGAAACCTGGGGCGGGGTGAAGTAAAGAGATGGGAAATCGATAACTGAAAGATTGAGGGTCTGGAGAATGGGAGATCTAATATAAGTGGGTAGAAGTCCATGGAAGCGAAACGACACAAGAAGGAGTTGAAGGGCAGGTAAGGTGATAGACGGAAACTGGAATGTGAATTGTAAAGCTGAAGAAGCAATGACCAGAACTCCGAGAAAGTGATATTTATGCCATCAGGATACAGGCCACTCAGAAAGAATATAAGATGCTGCTCCTGTAACTTGAGTGCATCATCCTTGCAGCAGGAGCAGAGACCATGAACCGACATGTCGGAGAATGGAAGGTCGAATTCTGGGGGATCGCGCTTTTTCTGGCCAGAGGAGCTTTGGTGCTCGTCGAAGCTGTCTTCCAATCTTCGTCGAGTTTCCCAATCTACATCGGGTCTCACCAATATCCAGACGGACACATCAGGAAACCAGATAGAGTGGATGATACCAATAGACTCACCGGGTCACTGAATAGAAGTGAGGAAGGATGTATACGGCTAGGTATGACAGTTAGAAACGTAAAAAACCCTTAGCACAATACAGGCTCTTTGGCCCAGAAAGTTGTGCCGAACATGTCCCTACCTTAGAAATTAGTAGGCTACCTATATTGGGGAGGAGCTGGGTGACTAACCTGGACAAGCTGCAGAAGCCGGATTTATGGCACTGAGTCTGATTCTGCAATGCAGAAGGGAGGAGGGAAGAAGAGGGGAGCGGTAGTGACAGGGGCACGATAGTTAGAGGTACACACAGGAGGATCTGTGGTCGCGACGGAGACTCCCGGACGGCTTTTTGCCTACCGGGTGCGAGGCTGAGCGCTGACTCTGATCGCGTGCACAGCATTCTGCAATGGGAGGGTGAGCAGCCGGATGCCATGGTACACATCGGTACCAATGACGTAGGAAGAAAGAATGAGGAGGTCCTGAAGAGTGAGTTTGGAGAGCATGGTAGGAAGTTAAAAAGCAGGACCTCGAGGATGGTAATCTCAGGATTACTACCCGTGCCACGGGCCAGTGAGGGTAAGAACAACATGCTCTTGAGGATGAACACGTTGCTGAGGAACTAGCGTATGGGGCAGGGTTTCCGATTGCAGGATCTTTGGGAGCTCTTCTGGGGCAGGTGGGACCTGTACGAGAGAGACATCAAGTACGTGAACTACAGGAGGACCAATATCCTTGCAGGGAGGTTTGTTAGTGCTGTTGAGAAGAGGGGTTTAAACTAGATTTGCAAGAGGACGGGAACCAGAGTGCCCGAGCTTTTACAGGTATATTAATAGCAAAAGGATAGTAAGGAATAAAATTGGTACTCTTGAAGATCAGAGTGGTTGGCTATGTATGGAACCAAAATGAATGGGGGAGATCTAAAAATGCTTTTTTGTGTGTCTGTATTTACTAAGGAAACTGGCATGGAGTCAATCGAAATAAGGCAAACAAGTAGTGAGGTCGTGAAAACTATACAGATTGAAGAGGAGGGGGTGCTCGCTATCTTGAGGAAAATCAGAGTAGATAAATCCTCAGGACCTGACAGGGTTTCCCTCGAAACTTGAAGGAGACTAGTGTTGAAATTGCAGAGGCCCTGACAGATATATTTAAAATGTTGCTATCTACGGGTGAGGTGCCAGAGGATTGGTGGATAGCTCATATTGTTCCGTTGCTTAAAAAAAAGTCTCTAAAAGCAATCCAGGAAATTATCGGCCGGTAAGTTTGACGTCGATAGTAGGTAAACTATTGGAAGGAGTACTAAGAGATAGGATCTACAAGTATTTAGGTAGACCTGGACTTATTAGGGAGAGTCAACACGGCGTTGTGCGTGGTAGGTCATGTTTAACAAATCTATTAGATTTTTTGGAGGAGCTTACAAGGAAAGTGGATGAAGGGAAGGAAGTGGAGGTTCTCTACATGGACTTCAGTAAGGCCTTTGACAAGGTCCCGCATGGGAGGTTACTTAGGATGATTCAGTCTCCAGGTATACATGGTGAGGTAGTAAATTAGATTAGACATTGACTCAAAGGTAGACACTGGTAGTGGAGGATTGCTTCTTACGTGGAGGCCTGTGATTTGCGGTGTGCCACAGGGATCAGTGCTGGGTCCATTGGATCAGCAAATTGTCTAATGATACAAAGATTGGAGGTGTAATGGACAGCGAGGAAGGTTTTCAAAACTTGCAAAGAGATCCGCATCAGCTGGAAAAATGGGCTGAAAAATGGCAGATGGAGTTTAATACAGACAAATGTGACTTATTGCACTTTGGAAGGAAAAACCAAGGTAGAGCATACAAGGTGAATGGTAGGGTACTGAGGAGTGCAGTAGAACAGAGGGATCTGGAAATACAGATACAAAATTCCTCAAAAGTGGCGTCACAAGTAGATAGGGTTGTAAAGAGAGCTTTTGGTACATTGGACTTTATAAATCAAAGTATTTGGTATAAGAGTTGGAATGTTATGGTGATGTAGTATAAGGCAGTGGTGACGCCGAATTTGGAGTATTGTGTGCAGCTCTGGTCACCAAATTACAAGAAGGATATTAATAAGTTTGAAAGAGTACAAAGAAGGTTTACAAGGATGTTGCCGAGACTTGAGAAACTGAGTTACAGAGAAAGGTTGAATAGGTTAGGACTTTATTCCCTGAAGCGTAGAAGAATGAGGGGAGATTTGATATATAAAAATCTGATTGGCATAGACAGAGTGAGTGCAAGCAGGCTTTTTCCACTGAGGCTTGGAGAGAATAAAACCAGAAGACATGGATTAAGGGAGAAAACGGAGAAAAGGAAAAAGTTTAAAGGGAACATCAGTGGGAGCTTCTTCACACGGAGAGCGGTGGAAGTGTGGTGTGTGCTGCCAGATGAAGTGGTAAATGCGGGCTTTTAAGAAAAACTGGGACCGGTACATGGAAGAGAGGTGTATGGAGGGATATGTGCCAGGTGCAGGTCAGTGGGACTAGGCAGAAAACTGGTTCGGCACAACAAAGAAGGGCCTGTTTCTGTCCTGTAATGTTCTAGGGTTCTGTGGTTCTATGGTTCTATTGCCCACGATTTTACTAAATTCTGTGTACCTATCTAAATGTCTCTTAAACGACTCTATCTTATCGGACTCCACCACTGTTGCCGGCAGCCCATTCCACGCACTCATCACTCTCTGCGTAAAAGACTTACCCCTCACATCTCCTCTGTACCTACTCCCCAGCACCTTAAACCTGTCTCCCCTTGTGGCAACCATTTCAGCCCTCGGAAAAAGCCTCTGACGATCCACACTACCAATGCCTCTCATCATCTTATAAATATCTATCAGGACACATCTCATCCTCTGTCGCTCCAAGGAGAAAAGGCCGAGTTCACTCAACCTATTCTCATAAGACATGCACCCCAGACCAGGCAACATCCTTGTAAATCTCCTCTGCGCCCTTTCTATGGCTTCCACATCCTTCCTGTAGTGAGGCGATCAGAACTGAAAACAGTACTCCAATTGAGGTCTGACCAGTACCCCATATAGCTGGACAAAACTATGCTGACTACTCATAATCATATTACATTTCTCATAAATCCTCTCAGGGTCTTCTCCATCAACTTACCAGAGGTAACACTTAATGGTCTATAATTTCCTAGGCTATCTCTAGTCCCTTTCTTGAATAAAGGAACAACATTCCGGACCCTCCAATCCTCCGGAACCTCTCCCGTCCCCAGTGACGATGCAAAGACCATCGCCAGAGGCTCAGCGATATCTTCCCTCGCCTACCACAGTATCTTGGGGTACTTCTAATCCGGTCCCGGCGACCTATCCAACTTGATGCTTTCCAAAAGCTCCAACACATTCTCTTACTTAATATCTACATGATCAAGCTTTTTCAGTCTACTGCAAGTCATCACTACAATTATCAAGATCCTTTTCCCATAGTGAATACAGAAGCAAAGTATTCAGTTTGCTATTTCCTCCGGTTCCATACACACTTTTCCATTGTGACAGTGTTCCACTTGCAAGGATGAGAACCAGGACAGGTATCAGCAGGGAGGGAGGAATGGACAAGTGAATCGTAACAGGAGAGGTCCCTGCGGAAAGTTAGGAGGGAAGGGAAAGATGTGCTTGTGGATGTGTGGTTCCAGCTGGGTTTTTTTAACTTCTTCCCCTTCCCGGCATCAGCTCCCTCTTACCATATTATACTTCTTCATCCCCTGCCCCACCTTCTCGCTCTAAATTCTCATCTTCTTTCCAGTGCTGATGAAGGATCGCGGACCGAAATGTCGAATGATTACTATTTTCCATAGACGCTGAATGCCTTACTGATTTTCTCCAGGATTCTGTGTATCCAGCTTGGATATCCGGCATCTGCATATTTTATCGTCTTGGAATATCATTACAATTCAGTTTATGCCTTATTAGCAAATGTTGCTCATCTTATAATGTGTGCCTGTGATGATGCTGCAAGTATTTTTATACTGCATCTGTGCAGATCTGCATACGTGTGCATATAACAGATAAGCTTGACATGGAGGAGTGAATGTTTTTGTGTAAGATCTGTTTTAAGAGGCTGCTGTCTAAGGTCGTAGTCATAGAGTTATAAAGCTGAAGCAGGATATTAGGGTCATGTAGACCATACCGAAATTATCGTCAGACAATATCCACCGGCCCACGTCTCAGTTTATTGTACCTTGTTCATCCCTCGAGTAAATATTTTTTTTAAAAAAATGATTCAACATCGCCTCATCTCTTTGGACTCCATGCAAAGATGACACTGCTGATATTCAAAGGGAACAATTTGTTCCATACTCGTCTTTCGTTCTTAATATATCTGTAGACGTCCTTGGGATTCCCCTCGACTTTAGACCAACGTTTTGCCTTTTTTCAGCTGTCTTTATTTCCATCTTAAGTGTTCACTTGTATTCATTTCTTGCTGCCATTATCTGCTCTACAGTTTTTTAGACCATAAGACCATAAGATATTGGAGCAGAATTAGGTGACATGGACAATCGAGTCTGCTCTTCATTCAATCGTTTTTTCCCTTCTTCAGCCTCACAGTCCGGCTTTTTTGTCGTCACCTTCAATGCCGTGTAAGAAGAAGAACCTATCAAGCTCTGCCATAAACTTGCCCAACGACCTGTACTCCACAGCTGCTTGTTGTATCAAATTATGCAAATTCACCACGCTCAGGTGAAATAAATTTTCCATGTCTCTGTTTTAAATAGACGCCCCTCTATCCAGAGTCTCTTCCCTCTTGTGCAAGACTCCCCTAACATGGGAATCATCCTTTCTACATCTACTCTTATTTGGCCTTTCAACATTCAAAATGTTTCAATGAGATCTTACCTCATCATAGAATATATACAGCAGAGAAATCTACAGCAATATTACAAACCTTTCGGCCCCGTATTGTGCCGACCATGTAACCTACTCTAGAATCTACCGAGAATTACGATACCACATAACCCTCTATTTTCCTACGCTCCATGTAACTATCTAAGAGTCTCTTAAAAGGCCCCATTGTATCCGCCTCCACCACCGTCGCCGGAAGTGCATTGTTTGCACCCACCACTCTCTGTTTGAAATACCCATTGAACCTAACACCAGGCAGCTTAAAATTAAGCCCCCTCGATCTAGTCATTTCAGCCCTAGGAAAAAGCCTCTGGCCTTTCACACGATCAATTCCTCCATTCATCCTATACACCCCTATTAGGTCTTTTCTCACCATCCTCTCTCCAACCAGAAAAGGCCAAGTTCGCTCAACCTATTTTCATAAGGCATGCTCTCCAATCCCGGCATCATCCTCATAAATCTTCACTGCACTCCAGATCCTCCTGTGGTATTCTGACCAGAAGTCAACCAAGTACTCCAAGTGGGGTCTGATCAAATTCTTATGTAGCTGTGACATCACATGACAGCTCTTGAACTCAATCCCACGGTTGATTCATACATGGTAACACACCATACGCCTAAAGAACATCAAACTACGCAGCAGCTTTGAATATCTTATGGACACGGACCCCAAGATCTTGCTGATCCTCCACAGTGCCAAGACTCGTACCATTGATGCTATATTAAGTCTTAAAATCTGACCAACCAAAATAGACCACTTCACAATCATCTAGGTTGAACTCCACCTAGATGAGTCTCAGCCACGTCTCAGTTCGGTTGTGCATCCTATCAAAGATGCGCTGTTACCTCTGACAACCATCCAACAATCTACAACAACAAATACCTTTGTATCCTCAGCAAGCTTACTAACCCGTCTTATTTCTTCATCCAGGTCACTTATTAATATTACAAAGTGGGAGGGGAGCGGTGTCTGTGGAAGACCAGTGGTCACCAATCCTCATGCAGAATATGAAACATATACAACGAATTTTTGCCTTCTGAGCGCAACCCACTTTGGATCCACAAAGCAAGGCCTCCCATGCCTCCTTACTTTCTGAATAAGACACGCATGGAAAAACTTATCAAATTTATTACTGAAATCTATACTCTCTACATCCTCTGCTCTGCCTTCATCATCTTTTTAAATTCCAGCGTGTACAGACGCAGAGCCATCAAACTTTCCTGGTATGATAACCCTTCCTTTCGTTCCTCCAATCATCCTTGTGAAACTCCACTGGACACTTTCCAATGCCAACACATCTTTACTTACAGAAGGAGCCCGGAACTGTTCACAATGTTCAAGATGAGGCCTCACTAGTGTCATAGAAACTTCACGCACTCTGCCATTTTACACTCGAACTCTTTAAATGAATGTTAACACTGCATTAGGCTTCCTCACCTGCGAATGATCTGGCAAATTAGTCTGTAGGGTGCTCTGTACAAGCACTTCCAAGTCCCTTTGCGTCTCAGATTTTCCGATTTAGTCACCTTTAAAGAAATAGTCTGCACATTTTCTCTACTATGCATGACCATGTATTTTTCTACATTGTATTTCATTTGCTACCTCCTTTCCCATCCTAATCTGTCTAGGTCCCTCTGCAGCCTTCCTGTTTCTTCATTCTACCAGTCCCTCCATCAATCTTCGAATGTTATATATATCATTGACATTCAGCATAAATAGAAGTTGTCCCAATGCAGACCCCTGTGGAACACCACGAGTCACAGGCAGCAAACCAGAAAAGGATTTTCCAATATTTTCCCTGAAGGAAACCATGCTGAGTTTGTTCAGTTTTGTCTATTGCTACCAAGCACTTTATAACATGATACCTAACAATTGACCTTTCTTAAAGGGTAGAGTGACATTTACAGTTTTCCAGTCCTCTGGCAGCATCCCAGAGGACAATGTTTTTGAAAGATCATTATGAATGCCTCCACAATCTCTACTTCTACCTCTTTCAGAACCCAGGAGTGCAGTTCATCTGATCCGTGTGACTTAATCATCCTGAAGTCTTTCAGCGTTTTGAGCATCTTATCCACTGTAATAGTAACTGCACACCCTTCAACATTTCGCACACTGCTAATGTTTTCCAGAGCGAAGACTGATGCAAAATTCTCATTTATTCATCTCTCATTTCCTTGCCCAGTGTTATTATTTCACCATCCTCATTTTCTCGCGGTCCTATATCAACTCTCATCACTCTTTTGTTTTATAAATACTTGAAAATGAATGGACTTTCCACTTTGATGTTGTTTACTAGCTCACTATCGAATTTCATCTTTCCCCTCCTAATGATCCTTTTCATGTTTCTCCATAGAAAATCCCTCATTGTACCTCGAAACTAAAGTTCACAAAACTGTTGGACTTGCCATTTATTCTTACAGGAACATAAAAACACTGTAGTCTCATTATTTCACTTCTGAAGGCTTCTCACTTAACAAGATTCCTCTTCACCGAAAGAATGCTATCCCAGTCCTCGCTTGCCAGATCGTTCCTGAATCCATCAAAATTAGACATTCTCCAGTTTAGAATCTCAAGGGGAGGACCAGCCTAACCTCCTCCATAATTTTGTTTAAACTAATAGCATTATCATCACTCGTTATAAAGAGTTCTCTTGCACATATTTTTCAAACATGCCTTGACTCGTTCTCGAATAGGAGACCTAGCATTGCACTTTCTCTCGTTGAACCCTCTATGTATTAATTATGGAAACTTTCCTGAACGCATTTGTCAGTCTTTATCTTATCTAGCCCTTGTACAGTGGAGGTATCTGGGCAAAACCCTTCAGCTGGGTTCGGTCCATTGTGTCTGAGATTTGCACGATTTTCCTGTCATTTGTGGGTATTCTTTGGGTACCCAAATTTCCACTCCATCACAAATATGATGTACTTGTATTTATCACTCTGACATACTCCCCAAAACAGATAAGGAGCAGGGAGATGACAGTGGAGCAAATTAAATATGAGAATGCGAATAAATTGCAGGAATGCGGGTAATTCAGACGAGACGAGAGGGAAATGTTGCAAAGTAGCAGAGATTCGCAGGGCATAATAGACGGAATTAATCCTTTAGGATTAAGTTGGGAGAATAGTGACATAATACAAGAATATGTTCATTCGTGTGTTGTTCCCTCGAAAGCAATAGACTAAGATCTTGCAATGAAAATCAGACAAACCTTAGAAGAAACAAGAGCACCACTTGTTTTATGCTGAGCCGCTGCTTTACGTCTGCCGATCAACTATGATTATTTGAAAAGGCACAGGCATTTATGGGTGATCTTACCATGGGCACTTTGAAAGGACCTATTGATGCCGCGACTGCCAGCGACTGCGAAGATCCCGAGTCCGCCACGATTGCGGGGACCAGTGAGCGCGATGGACAGGATGTCCCTTGGGAGGTTGGGTCCTGTCCGTTGAAAATTTCGAAAGCCGCTTTCACTGACAAGCGAGCCAGACTGCATGAATCATAAATCCTGTAGCCCAGTGTAATATTTGGAAGCAGAATGGGACTTCTGTTTACCTCTTCAATCGCAAATATCATCGCCTGCGCGAGGCGGAATATTTGGAATTCCAATCTGCAAGAAGGAGATCTTTTGTAAGATAATGAATTGGTAAATTGTTTTATTATTTTCAAATATACCGTGGTACATTTATAAACTTTTTCTTTGTATACTATCCATATAGATAAGTACATTACTGTTCATTACGTTTCAACAAAGGAATGCTTAAACGAAATGCACAGAATGAACTGTGAATAATCGAGAAAGTGCAGTAAAAGGAGACAATAAGTTACAATTCAGATTTGAGGTTATGAGATCATCATATCGCATGAGGGGGCTATTGATTGGTTTTATATCAGCGAGATGAATGCCGTCATTGAGCTTGCTGATACGGCACGTATAAACATTCTTGTCTTCTGTCGTGTGGGAGGGAGAAGAACTAGGGAAGACTCAATGATGGTAGTCTAACACTATTAAGAAGCCCTAGGAAAAAACGAATCATTATTTGTTGAAATCGAACGTTTCCGGTAATAGACCCTCTAGCAGGGGAACGACACGCTCGTCAGTTTTATTTCAGCAATATTCAGCACTCTGTTTCTTGCATTCTATTTCCAGCATTTCTGGATAGTTGTTGTTTGTTTGCAGAACATAAATATACGTGTATCCAGTATGCCATAATCTTCACAGAAATAACTGGTCTGCAGCAAAGGACGGGGCCACTGGATGGGTGCAGCGAGCCAGTGAAAAGCTTGTCTTCCATGCAGATCATGCAAATGAAATTGCATATTGCATTGAAGTCGATCAAGGTAAAACAACATGCAGAGTAAACAACAGGTACAGAGAAGGTCCAGTACAGGTATCCAAAAAGTTGCAAAATCACAACGACGTAGATTGTGAGGTAAGTGCTCTCTATATACATCCATAAACTTAATTGTGTTCCCTGCTCGAAAGAGTGAGTATGATATGTCTAGCAATGCTAACTATGATGCTGCAATCAAAAGAAATTTCTGATTTCATAGTTGAGAATGTCAATCAGAAATCTAATTGCGTTATTTCTCACAATACACTTACAATTCCATAGAGAATATTATTTGTAAAATTGGTTTCAACACACCTCTATTTCTGGTGTGAATTGATTGCAAAAAAAAACTAAAATTGATTTCAAAAGAACCGTTTGTTTCGTTATCCTTATCATCACACTAAAGACAGTTAACACTAGAAATAAACGTGGTAGTCCCTAACAACATAAATATAGGAGCAGAATCAGGCTATTTAGCCCATCGACTATGCTCTGCCATTTTATCATGGCTAATCTATTTTCCCTCTCATCCCCAACTTCTGCTTTCTCCCAGTATTCTTTCATGTCTTGACTCCTCAAGAATCTATCAACCACTGCCTTAAATATACCCACTCAGTTGGTCTCCACACTCGCCTGCGGCCAATTCCACAGATTTACTACTAACTGGCTAATGCAATCCGTCCTCAATGCCGTACAAAAACCGCTCCCATTTATTCTGAGGGTCAGTCCTCTGATCTTATACTACCCGACCATAGGAAACATCCTTTCTACATGCACTCTTATCGAGGCATTTCACTGATCGATATATTTCAAACAATTCACCCATTCTTCTGAATTCAAGTGAGTACAGGCTTTTAATATGACAAACCTTTCAATCCTCAAATCATTTTTGTGAATCTCCTTTGGACCCTATCCAATGGCAGCACATCCTTTCTGAGGTAAAGTTCAAAAACTGCTCACAATACTCCAAGCCCTCGCCAGTGCTTTATAAACTGTAAAAATTACATACTTGCTTTTATATTATAGCCCTCTCGAAATGAACGCTAACATCCCATTTGCCTTCCTCACCATCGAATAAAGCTACAAATCAATCTTTACAGAATACTGGCTCCCTTGCTCCTCAGATCCTTGAATTTTCTCTCCATTTAGAAAATAGTCTATACTTCTATGTTCTCTACCAACTTTCGTGAACAATGACTTCCCAACACTGTATTCCAGCTGCCATTTTTTGCCCATTCTCCTGATCTGTTTAAATCATTTTTACCCTTTCTACTTCCTAAGAACTACCTGTCCCGCCACCTATATTCATATCGTCCTCAAAATTTACCTCAAAGCCATCAATTCCGTCACCCAAGCCACGGTTATACAACGTAAAAAGAACCAGTCCCAAAGCTAATCCCTGCAGAACACCACTAGTTACCGGCAGCCAACCAACCATAACCTGATGGAGAATATAGCTTAGAATATTGTAGTGCTTCTACAATAACCGGGTCATGCAAATATTTATGCTGATATTGATTAAATTCTACATTATAATTTGAGGGTATGATCCTGAACGGGTAACAAACATATTGAAAGAAAAGGAACTTGATGCTACTGCGCACAATATTCTTCTTCTTCGGTTGTCCATTGAAATCCGAAGACGACATCCACTCCTTTAATAGTGAGATCTTTGATGACTATACAGTCCTATCCTGGACCCACGAGGTCTGTTGCAGGTGGGATAAGTTATATGTGGTAGTGATGGCAACTATGTCTGCATTTCTCCTGGCTCTCTTCTGCTGTCTTCTGGTTATTCTTTCCATCTCCAGAATACGAACCCCGTCCCTAAACAGCTGTCGCCAAGTGTTACGGCCAGCAGCAACATCCTCCAGGTCCTTGGGTCTGGTCTTGCACTTCCTTAAAGCATTCTTCACCTGATCCTTATAGCTCTTCTTCGGCCCTCCAGCTGAACGTCGACCATGATGTAGCTGCCCTGTATAACACTCTACGGCGTAACAGACATGGGGGCATCCTTATCACATATTACAGCACCCACGAACCCCCTTCCCAATTTCCAGTTAACAAACCTAGTAACAATCGAGAACATTCTAGAAATTTCTCTGCAGATATGGCTGCAATTGTGCGAAGATAATCTGAGTTAAAGTTGCAGGAGAAAGATACAAAAAAACGAAAAAAATATGTTTAAGCTGCAAAGAAAGTGGTAAACACATCACTCGCCTCACCAAACTGACCTTTCACATTTCACAGCTCTCGGCCTGTTTTTAAATGAAAGCTCCGATTTCTCTAAACGGGAGTGCAGACCAAAAATTCCGCCGATGTCGATGTCTCCTTCCTTTGATAAACTAAACGATTCAAACATCTCTCTGCGTTTACATATCAGGCTGCCAGTTGACAACGTAACAGGTAACAATAACCCCCAAATCACCACACAACACATACTTCCTTCCGTTCTGACTCTTGCTGACAAAGAACCATGCTGTTTTATATTGCAGCTCATAAATGGGCGACCGATTCTGCTTCCCCGATTAAAGAAATAACGCTCAGGAGGGAATAAATTGGCACTTTAATCTTATCGTAGACAAAGAAAAGCAATTAATTGCGTCACGGAATAAGGAGGCTAACAGGGAAAAATTATTCCAGCAGCATTGAACCATTTAGGATTTGTGAAATCATTGGTTCGATGCAGCTAAAAGCTGGTGTTCAGAGGAGTCATTAAAAACTCCATCCCATCTCTCGGTTTACTTCTTTTCCTCCCTAGCGGGTGTCATTTTATGCTGAAAAACAATGAGCTCTGTTAAAGGGAGAGAATCGATTTTTAATTCAGTTAAATCCGCTGAATAACATTTCCAGGAAAAAAAAACTCTATTGCACAGCTTTGCACTAGGTAGCACGTTAATGGGGAAAATTTGTAGAGAAAGCATTTTAATTCTCTCTTCCTGGTAGTTTAACTAGGAAAATTATGGACAATACATGAGTGTTTCCCACAGAGCAGTAATGCTCCAAGCATCATAGAAATCAGAAAACTGAACATTTGTCGCCCTTAGTAGACTCCACCTACCTTTAGTCACTATACCCACTCTTCCATTCCCCCATCTCTCTATAATCGCACACCCCCAACCTCACTTGGATCTATCAGCATATCACATCCTCCTCTCACCTGTATCCACTTATCATTTCCCCGCCTCTGTCACTATCCCACTCATTCCTCTGTTATCTGCTGATCAGTCTCCTCTCACCTAGATCCATTTGTCACCTGTCCGCATTTGTCACTGATCACATTCTTTACTCTGCCGTCTGCTTATCTCCTCCTCCTCCTCACCAGGATCCACCTATCACGTAATAACTATTCCGCCACTCTTTCCCCCACATCTCTTCATGTTGTTAACATGCCCCCCTATCTTTCAGTACCGACGAAATGTATCGATCTCAAAAATCGACTAGCCACTTCCCTGCGCAGGTGGTGCCTGGCTTGCTGAGTTCCTGCAGAGACTTGATGTCAAAAGGCGGCCTTGATGGCGGACCCAAATGCAAGACACCTACACTGAAGTGCGTCGAACAGGACGAGGTTTAATGAGAAAGCAAGGGACGTCAGGAGGAAAAGATGCTGGACAAGGAAACACAGGCCCTGGACGAGACCAGGATTCAGGCCAGGGGTAGGACTAAGACGAGAGAAATAGGATCGGGACAAGGAAATTGGAACTATGTGCCTGGACTAGGACTCCGAGCAAGAGACTGGACAGGGACTCGGAACGCGGGTCTTGACTCGAGCTCGGAACCCGGATCCAGGCGAGGACACGGGACTTCGCAAGGACAGTACATGGCAACAGGTCGTGGCGTGGCTGGACTACAGGACGACGAAACACATGGACAGGACAAGAACACGAAGTTTTGACTAGGTTTTATTAGAATGGAACCACAGAGCCTAGGTCTTGGGAGACTTGAACCACAGAGCCTAGTTCTTGGGAAACGCAGAACTGCCGGGCAGGACACGGCTCTTGCATTCGGTTTCGCTCGGCTTCTGGGCATGGAGCCGGGACACCTCCTTGGAGCACCCTTTTTAGGACGCAGGGCCGGGATGCTTGCAGAGGATACTTGCCGAGGGTACTGCCGTGAACTGCCGAGTTATACTGCCGAAGATTCAGATGGGGACGATCCAGCACAGGACGAAGAATCTCCAGCACCAAGCTGGGCGAGGCACATGGACAGGCATAGGTTGCAGGCAAGGTTTCCGAAGGAAGGGGAGGGGAAGGAAACAGTCCAGCAGCCTGAAGCTGAATCCTGAAGCTATTTATGGGCCCGCCCAAAACGAGAATCAGCTGCCTCAATTAAGGCACCCAAGGGAACCAGGGAAAACAGGAAAACCTAGAATAAGGACCGATAGGTCGGACTGTGATCCGGAATGCGAAGTCCACGGACCGGGACACGACACTTGATTTCTTATTTAATCTCTGCACAACGTATAGATCCAAGTACCTCCGGTAAGAGGTAACAGAGGGCGCAGAGTATGCGTGTAGGTCCCAGTAGATAATGGGCCAGCTCGCATTTTGTCTTTAACGTGTGACAGTGATCTGCGATACTCACAAGTAGTGTTCAACTGAAATTGAGAAAATGCGTAGCCGCCAAATTCAAGCCGGCAATCGCAGCTAACCCGCTTGTTGTGGGGAAAAAATGCCCAACTTAACTCCATTTTGACACAATTTGGAGTTCAGAGTTGTAATACTTATTAATATATTAATTCTCTCGCTCGTATTTTTTTTTTACCATTGCCCTCCACCCTACCTGGCAGAACGTTTAAAAGCTAGAAAGGTACCGTAGGCCTCTAATCCCCAGATATAGGTCTAACGAAGGCCTCCATAAAACGACAAAATAAACTCCTGACATTATGATCTTCATTGTCATGGCCCTTGCACCTTGTCAGATTGCATTACATTTTTTCTGCAACTGAAAAGAATATCTGAATTCTCTTATTCCTTTTCCTTTGTATTACCTGGATACACTAGTGTGATTAAGCAAACAGTATAGTGGCAGGGAAAACAAAGTTTTACACTGTACCTCGATACATGAAATGAATTTGCAAATTTGAAATACTATGAAGTGTGACGGGGTCCTGAATTACCCTTCTGAGCTGTGTGTTTTTGAAAATAGGGAGGGAGTTGTTGTTCAACCCTGGACACCTTGTTATTAAGAGAGAGAGAGAGAGGCAAGGACTGCTCGGAGATGGTTTTATGGTTTCTCTGCAAACATGTTTACACTTCTACAAGGACACTACCTGCTTGTGAGTTCTTACAGAGGAAAACAACGTGGAGCTCGTGGGTCGCCATGGTGACCGAGAGCGGCGTTGTTTGATGGACAGCTGGTGTTCAGCACGGTGAGGTACGTAGGAGATCCGCTGTTGGACCTACAGACACATGGTTTTGGACACAAAATGAGCTTTGTTGTGCCCACAGAAAAGGTGCGTTTTGGAGGATCGATCAGGGACTCCCGCAATGTGAAAACGGTGTGATCGGTGGGGAGTTATTCATGTGTTCATGTGTTGCCTGGGTTAATTATTCCACTACAGAAGAATGGCCCCCTTTGTTGTGCTCACAGTCGGTGATTTCCAAAGGATTTCAGAGAACAACGGGACGATTGACGGCGTCAGCTTACCTGAAGACTCAAAACTCTCCCTCTCTCTTTCTCTCTCTCTCTCTCTCTCTCTCTCTCTCTCTCTCTCTCTCTCTCTCTCTCTCTCTCTCTCTCTCTCTCTCTCTCTCTCTCTCTCTCTCTCTCTCTCTCTCTCTCTCTCTCTCCATCGCTACTCGACTCAATACCATGAACTGAACTGCACTCATCATCGTAAGACTGTATCCATTTACCCCTAGGCCTGAAAAAGCTTGGTTTTCCTATTTCCACACACATATGTATAATCATTGCTAACCTGTTTGATATGTCTGCATTTATATTACTGTATTGCGTAGTTACTAATAAGTAGCATTAGTTTATAGAAATGCCGGACTCCACCGTGTTTTCTATTTCGGCTGGGTCTTTAACCCGTCACGGGGTACGTGACAAAAGACACAGGTTCTTCGCTCAACAATCCAGGGAGAATGGTATTGCTCGCTGATATTGACACTGTAATCTTTGGGGCATTCTGAGCGATAATATAATTTGGTATTGATATTACTTTATTATTGTCATATCTACCAAGGCACAGTGAAAAGCTACACTTGATTTATTAAAACATTTAGTAATCCCATACTGCACTCATTTATAAGAAGGAGAGGAGTGCGTCTTATCCGACTGAGGAACTAGTTAATCGACGTGTTATAGCGAAAAGGAGACTCTCGTTAAGCATTGTGGTACGCGCACATGGGAGCACAATGACCCGCAAGTTTCCAAGACATACAGCAACCTGACTTGGAACCCTGCCTTCCTCACATTCACTGTATTTCAGTGAATGGACTTGAATGGAATAATCAGGCTTATTCAAGCGCTGGACCCAAGGTCTACATGAATGTACCCGCCACAGTCTGATTTTCCGTTGAAGACCATCACGAATGAAATGGCTCTTTTAGGAATATTGGCAAAGCAATTCTTACAAACTCAGTCGAACAGCATCCTCCGACATCTTCCCCTGCACCCCGCTCGCAGCTCCCGTCAAAGAGACCCCAAACCAGACTATTGTCCTTCAGACGTCTGCTCCCAACCAACAATCTCCGATCTTCCACCGGGCCGAGTTACACATCCCAAGTCAACCCCGACTGGCTAACGCCATTTTCATCAGTTGGAAAATATGGCTCGTCTTCAGCTAAAACACTCCTACCAGCAGGACACATTGATTTTCCAGATAAGTGCAAAAATAAAAAAAACCTTCCAGCATGGCAGTAGAAATCTTACCCAGAGCATTAACTTCCAATAATTTTCCCACTATTGATGTCAGACTTAACAGCCTATGATTTCCTGGTTTACTCTTAGAGCCTTTCTTAAACATCTGAAAAAAAAACTATTTTCCAATAATGCGTACGTCACCTATCGCTAAGCATTATTTACATATCTCTGCGAGGGGTCCGGCAATTTCTGCATTTGCCTACTTCAACGACTAAGGGGCACATTGTCATGATCTGGAGATATACCTACCCAGACAGCAAACATCTCCACCTGTGCAATCTGCATAGGGTCCATGACTTCGCAGCTGCGGTGCCTCGTTTCGATACACGCTGTGGCCGTCTCCCAAGTGTCCCATCTTTTTTGACTCCACGCATAGATTACCAATGTGATAATCCAGAGGATCAATTTTGTCCCTTGCAATCCGTTTGCTCTTAGTTTATCTGCATCATCCCTTATGATACTCTTCCACCTTGCCCGCTAGGGAAGCTTCATGTCTTCTTTTAGTCATCCTTATTTCTTTCTTAAGCGTTCTCTTGCAGTTTCTATACTCCATAACGTCCTCATTTGTTTCCACTTACCTATACCTGCTCTGCACTTCGTTCTGTTTCTTAACCAAAGTTTAAATTTCTCATGAAAGCCAATGTTCTTTAAACCTTTTATCTTTACTTTTTATTCTGTCAGGCACATCCAAGTTGTTTACTCTCAAAATTTCACATCTGAAGCCTTCCCACTATCCAAGTAAATATTTGCCAGAAAACAGCCTGTCCCATTTCACACTTGCCACATTCTATCTATTACCATGAAAATTGGCCTTTTTCTGATTTAAACTTTCAACTGAACTATCGTTTTCCTCATTTACCTAGACACTAATGGCTTTATAAACATTAGATTCAAAGTGTTAACCGACACAAACATCTGCCATCTGCCCTGTATCATTCCCTAACAGCAGATCAAGTATCGCACTCTCTCTCTCTCTTTGGTCCTTCTATGTACTGACTAACGAAACTTTCCTAAACAGATTTGACAAACTCTATGCGAAAGAGTCCTTTCAGAGTATGGGAGAACAACTCAATAAGTGGAAAGTGAAAAATCACCTGCTATAACAACCTTATGTTTCTTCCTGTCGATAAACTTGTTCCTAAAAATCTTGCGGAATATTAGGTTGTCTATAATAGCCCTGTTAACAGGGTTAGACCTTTCTCATTCCTCAATTCTACCCTTCTCCATTCTGTAGTGACTGTGCACTAGCGTGACATTTTCTTTGACTAGTAACGCCATTCTTCCTCCTTAAATCACTTCCGTTCTGTAGTATCTAAAACAACGGATCCCCATAATATTGAACGGTCAGTCCTGACTCATCTGCAGCCAAGTCTTACTAATGGCGACAATATCGTAATTCCAAGTGTTGATCTATACCTTGAGCTCAACTGCGTTTCCGACAATAGTCTCGATTTTCAACTTATGCAGATCAGCATATTTGTCTCACCATGCTCAAACCTTTGATCCCTGGCTTCATCTGAGAGTTCAAGAACGTCTGTTTCTACACCCTCTTCAGATCTGTTCCACCGTTCTGACCCGTTTCCCAGCAAAACCAGTTTAAACCCAATCCGTGCATCACCAGAAAACCTTCCTATTAGGATTTCTGACCTCCTCCAATTCATGTGAAAAGCATGTGTTCTGTACAGGTCCCACCTCCATTAGAAAAGAGATCAATGACCCAAAAAGCTGACATGCTTTCATCCTACATCAACTCCTCAGCCACGTATTAAACTGTATGAACTTGCTAATTCTGGCCTCTCTGGAAGATGGCATGGGCAGAAATCCTTAGATCACAACCCTGCGAGTCCTGTGCTTTGACTTAGGACTTTAGGCCCTGAACTCACTGAGCAGAAAACCGTATATCTTCCTACTTATTTTATAAACCACTACATCTCGATGCTCACTAGTCCACGTAGGAATGCTGTGGAATCGTTGCGAAATGTCCCAGACCCTGGCACTCGAGGGGGAGCATGCCAACCGGGAATCTCGTTTTCATACACAGAACCTCCTTTATGATCCATCAACTAACACGTATGCTATCACCACATTTCACCTCTTTTCCTCTGTTCAAACTCAGTCCAGATCCCTGACCACCGTGACTTTCCTCCACTAGATCATTCCCCCAGCAGTGTCCAAAGTGATAAACTTGCAGTGGCGGTGGTGGCTGCATTAGTACTGTCGAATGGCTGTACTCCGTTCACTTACTTGACCGTTACTCCTCCTATTTCCTGCACTGGAGGCATTACTACGTCTCTATATGTCGTACCTATTACTTTCTCAGCCTCCCGAATGATCCGAAGACCATCCTGTTCCAGCTCCAGCTGCTTAACGCAGTGAGTTTTATCCTGCAGCTGGATGCACTTCTTGCAGCTGAAGTCCATCAGGCACATTTGAAATATCGTTGCCCCTTCTTACTCAAGAAGAGCGGTCAACTATGAAGCCTGCCATCCCTACTGTTCTAACTATCTAAATATTAAGAGCAAATCAATAAATAAACTGGAAAAATCAACTTACACCTTGTTCGCCTTCTATCACTCATCACTCCTCGCTGAAGCCTCGAAAGGCTTCTCAAGAAACGCCAGAGAATGGTTATTATTGGCTGCCTCTCTGACCGGAGGTGTGAAACTATAGGTGTGCCGCGGGCATCTGTGCTGGGTCCGGTGTTGTTTATCATCTATATTAGAATTTCTACAAACTGCATCAACGATCTGGATGAATATTTATTTATTTATTTACTGATTTCCTCATTTATTACTTAACCGACTCAGCAAATTTGTGGATGGCACCAAGATCGGGGCTGTAGTAGACAGTGAGGAAAACGACCAAAGCTTGGAGCGGGATACGACCAGCTGCAAAAAAAAGACCAAAAAATGAAGATGGAATTCGATAAAGACAAATGTGAATTGTTGTACCTTGGGCAGAGAATGGAGAGGTCGAATTACACGATGAACGGATGGGCACTGAGGAGTGCGGTAAATGAGAGTTATCTGGGAATAAAGGTCTGTAATTATTTGAATGTGGCGGTACAGGTATATAAAAAAAAACCTTTTTGGTACATTATCTATCGTACGTCGAAATACTGAGTACAGGAGTTCGGATGTTACGGTCAAATTCTATGAGACGTTGGCGAGGTCTAAATATAAATATTATGTGAATCTTTGGACAAGTACCTATAGGAAAGATGACAATACGAAAAAAGCGTGCATAGAACATATACAACGATGTTGACGTGACTTGAGGTACAGAGCTAGCGGGAAGCGTTAAGTAGGTTAGGACTTTATTGCACAGAGCGAATGAGCAGGAGGGAGCTTTGACAGAGGTATATAAAAAATTAAGACGGGTATATGCAGAATAATACAATGAGGCTTTTTTCCACTACGAAAGGTTAAATGTTTAAGGGGGACTTAAGGGGGACATAAAAGGAGGGTTTCAATACTCAGAATGTGGCGAGAGTGTAGAAAGCGGCATCGTAAATGGTGGAAATGGTTCGACTTCAACACTTAACAGAACATGTGGAGGTACTTGGATGGACGGGTATGGAGAGCTATGATCCGGGTGCACGTCGATGAGTGTCAACAGAGACTAGAATTAGCAATCATGGGTTGCGGGAGAAAGGTGAAATGTTTAAGGAGAACATTGGAGATAAGTTCTCAAACTGATGGTGGTGAGAATTTAGAACAAGTTGCCAGCATAAGTGGTGGATGCAGATTCGATTTCAACATTGATTAGTAATTTAAATAATTATATGAATATAAGAGGTCCAGGTTCAGGTCGGTGGGACTGGGCAGAGGATGACGTCGGCACGGATTTGATGACGAGTTGCTCTAGATCTGTACTTTAATGTTCTTTGCAAAGAATATGTGAATTGTCCACTATAAAATCAATGGCGAAATAATAAAGTGGAGAAGGGCTGCATTCAAAAAATAAAACTACTCAATGACAATAGAACCTGCGTAGTTTATCCTTCTCATTGAAAGATCCATTTCATCCCGCCATCACAGAAACACATTGCACTTTATTCTGTATAATCAGAAAGCTAATGTATTTCGAATTTGGCTGCTCACGACAATTTCATTTCCTTTCCGACAATGAAATACATTTGCAATATTTGAATCACGTATCTACCAATTGATAAGGAAAAAGGGGACGCCTTCTTATAGGGAACGAATTAAACATATTTTCCTACACAGTTCATTCAAAAAAACATCATCAATATTCCCCAACTACAATCCACAAAGGCAGTAAATTCGTAGGTGCAAAGTAAAAAAGTGTACAAAATGATATCTTAGAAGTACTCTGTGTCAACAGATTTATTCCTCAGCCTCAAATTCACATCGTTATGATTTCGCCCTTTGTTCTTTACCTGCGCTGCACTTTCTCGGTCGTTTTTAAACTAATTGTGCATTTTCATTGCTTTACCTTGTTCTACATCAATGCACTCTTTTATTAAGTGATCCGTATAAAGAGTATGATAGGTTTTTCAGTGCCTCTTGGTACATGAAAAAATAATAACTCAATATCAGCAAACTGATGTCAATACTTCTTCACGATTTACGAAGACAGTTTTCTTATCAAATACTTCCTTGTATTTTTCCCAGGCTTCAACAATATAGTGTAATATTTTGGTGCAAAGATACAAAAAAGTAATCCACAACTGGAAGCCAAAATGGCGAACACTTCCATGGCCACACTGAATTTCCCTTGAGAACTGACTTAAACTGGAATGAAAGTTATCCAAATAGCACAGAAAAATAACATGCTATATGTGATATATTTCGCCTCGTTGAAATTGTCCGGCAGATTTCGTGCCAAAAAAGCAACGGCAAAACAAGCCAATGACAGACAGCCACTGTAACCTAGAATGCAGTAAAATGCTACATCCGATCCCACATTACATTCCAGAAGGATCACTTCGTTCAAATACCCATGTTTATAAGAGGGAATTGTGGTGATTTGATGAGCCAGAAGGTACATATTATGCATTGCAACAGTGTAAGAAGAAACACGGTCAGGCGTTGTTGTAGGGGATGGAGCCGCTTGGTCACATTAGAGACCAAGTAGTTTTGCCTGGAATGCTATCAACACAACAACAGTCTTGCCCAAAACACATGACACACAAAGGACAAAAGTTACAGCAAACATGGTGTGGCATAGCATAAGGGGCCATGTAGTCGGCTGGGCAATGAATGTGATTGAACAGAGGAAGGAAGCTGAGCTCCGAATTGTTGGTCTTCACGATCGGAGTGTCTTTGTGATGCACGAAAATGTCACCTATCGTGACAGTAATGCAACTTCCGCTCAACGCCAGGATCGTCAGAACAAGCCCGATCACCTCGGCAAATGAAAGAAAGTCAAGCTGATTCTGTATGCATTTGTCTTGCTGGTCGTTGGACCAGGAATCGTTGGAGCACCTCATGCATTCAATTGAATCTTGAAGTAAGAATGTGAAAAGTGATTTAAATAGTGGACTGTAGATTCCTGCAAACAGTTAAGCGACGGAAATGTTACGTGTCCATACCAGTTGTGTTACTGATCGCCCCCTGGGCGCAAGGAATGCAATCAAAGCAACAAATAGGCTGCCACTTACGAGCTGCTTTTCTTATTCCAGGGGAACAACTTTTCGAACAAACTGCCCGGGGTACCTCCGAGCAAAACATCGATAAGGTGTTAGTCTTTTCCTTTTAAAAGAAATTTCACCTGGCTGGAATCAAAAACTAAATGGCATATGGTTTGAGAGGAGAAAGATTCATGGAATGATTTGAACGGCAGCTTCTTCACCCAGTACATATTGGGTACATGGATCTAGATTCTGGTGAACTGGCTGAGGCAGGTGCAATAACAACATGTAGAAGGTACCTGGACAATTACATGCAGGGGAAAGGATCAGGGGAATGTCCATCCAACGTGGGTAAATGCAGCAATCTTTGGTTGGCATCTAGATCTACACCGAGAGATTGGGCTAATTGGTCTGTTGCGCTGTTGTCCGACTCCAACGCTCTAATGTTCTCTATGGTAGGCGAACGTACATACATTGTGCTGTTCGGATAAATTATTAGTGTGAAATTTCCGCTAGTATTTCACGGAAAATACAAATGCGTTTTTGAGAACTGTGAACGTCGACGAAAACACATGGCTGTCAATAACAAGTTCTAAAACTGAAGAGAATGTGAGACAGATGAATGGATAGATAGACAGATAGATTTGTTAACACTGCAGACATATCTTCATGCATTGCCTCTCTACGACCACCAATCCAAACAAGAGAACCTTCATTTATCATGATGCGGAACGGTCATAATGTCCAACGATCAAAACAGCGACATTCACCTTGATATTCACCTGCCAGTTGACAATATCACACGTAGCCACCGAGTCTCCATTTTCGTCGAAATTTACCCTTTCCCCGAGGCGAGATGTGTAATTTAGCGTGTACATGTAATGCAAAACCGATCAGAGGAAGACACACACGATGCAACATGAGATCTGAGATCTGTCAACCAACATATTGTATGAACATAGACGTTTAACTGGACTGTGTTCGAATAATTAGGTCAGTTCTACGTACCTGCCATTGCTCAAAATTTGAAATGCTTGCACAAGTTGATTCCAAAATGGACCTTCACCGTTTTTAAACAAAAACATATTGTGAAGTGCTTGGGCTTTTTGCAAATTTTGCCTCATAAAGCTTACCCTTAGCTGAGAGACCTTCATGTAGGTGTTAGACACAGTCTTTAGGTTCTCCGTTCCTGAGGCTGTGCTGCGGGCGTTCTGCTACCTGTGATATTCTCTCATATTTTCAGGCTACAGCTGGAAGTCTTTTCCCATAATTCTTCAATTAATACATTTCCAGGATAGGCAGATGGATAAAAGCTGGTTAAAAAGTCTTTGAACCGCGGTATATTTGGGTTACGTACGACGGTACCGATTGCCCCTGTAACGAACTTCTTGTTCTCCTCTGGAGAAAGAAGCGAAGTGGAGATCTAAGTTTCACTTCCTACCCACTGGATGTCAGAAATATTTTGTCGAACAACTTCTTTCAACAGAATGGTCGTGTCGCCTTGAACGAGAAAAGCTACCACGACTTTACTAAACGCTGCCCGTATAACCGCCGCTGAGAAGGCCTGTATCCCAAAGTAGCCATAAATCATTGTCGTTCCTTCCAAACCTCTTGACACATTGCGCCAGGGCTTTACCCTGATAGTAATCTCTTGGAATCATTCGAAAGAAGAACGAGAATTGTCGACTGTCGCTGAGACAGGACACGTGGCGAATTGACTAACCTGGTCAGATACCACATGGAAACAGTAAAACAAAGAAATTAGTGTATGAATTCATACACTTCTCGAGTGTATGAAGTCCGAGAAAAATGCTGAAGGAAGTACTGCAATAAGCCTATTGGATACATATATATGTTCATCAATTAACAGAGCATTTCGGAGCAGCTCTCCTATGCCATCCTATATGCCCACTGACTTCGTTCCATTCACCTATATTTGGCCTCTAAAACCGTAAGCCTTTCTGGTCAATGTACCTCTCCAGTTCCCTTTTAAATGTTTTAATTTGCCTGCCTCAAATAATTTCTCTGGCCGCTCGTTCCACATACTCCCTGCCTTCTCTGTGAAAAGGCTTCCCCTAAGTTTTCTTTTAAATCTGTCTCTTCTTATCTGAAACCGATGCTCTCTAGTACTTGATTCACCCACTCTGGAGGGAAAAAAGCTCCGTATCGATATTATATCGACCTTGTGCAGAGAATGGAGGAAATACTTTAAAGTTAGGGAAGCAGAAGAGAGAATACAAAAAAAACCTTTCGGATCAATGACCAATCACCCGTTTTCTTTGCACACTGTCAACATTTTCTGTTTTTAATTTCAGATTTCCGGTGTGGCCACGATGCGTAGAGCTTTATCGTTGATCTATAAGGCAGCTGAGAGCGAAATTAACCATGAAACCGATTAGCAGAGCAGAGTGCAACAGTTAAATGGACCAGTCCAGCCCCCAATTCTCAGCTATAGTACGCATGCCTATCTCCGTTTCAAGGCATCCCTAATTCCGTCATTGCCATTAAAATAAAATCGTTGTTATCGATGTGCTGGCCTGCGCATCAAGGCTGCACAAACAGAAAGACATCAAGCTAGATTCATTAGCAGTCTGGATGGACAGATAAAGGTTGTTCAGGAAACCAATAGCTTTCGCGGTTCTGACAGTGCGTGGTAGGATAGGCATATGTTTAACAGTCATGAAAAAACTATGAATAATTTATGTATTTTAATGTGAATGATATTTGTCCGGCTCTATCTGCCCGTGGTACTGCTGCAAGTAAGCTTTTCTTTGCACATGTGCACATATTTCCTGTTGCAGATGGCAATTGCGGATACAATAGAGACTTTTAATAGACTCTTAAATAATAGACTCCTTTAATAAACTCTAAAATAGAGACCTGTGTGGTAAGGAAATTCTAGACAAGTTCTAGTGTAGGTTACATGGTCGGAGGGACTGTAATGTGCTGTGCATGTCCATGTTCTATGTTCTAATCAACAAACTGTGAGGCTCGAATCTTTCTCAGTAAGCTTTACTTAAATCATTGTTGTTGAATTAATTGATTAATACAAGAGATATTTCCTATATCTTGCACCAAATCCATTGTTCAATCTGGCAAGATCTATTAAAGCAAATGGACAGTGGCCTTTTGGGTCGACACTCTTGATCTGGACCGGCGACGCAGTCCCTTCTTCAAAACTACACGTATAAAAGCTGGATGAACTCAGCAGGTCGGGCAGCATCCGTTGAAAGGAGCAGTCAACGTTTCAGTTCATCCAGTTTTCGTACGGGTTGATTTGACCATAGCTTCTGCAGTATACTTTGTGTTTCCTTTTTCAAATCTGTCGTTTGATTGATCCACCGAAGGTGAGTGGTCTGCACCCGAAACCTCCAGCATTTCGATTGTCACACCAGGCGGTAGTGCTGCCTTGCAACACCGTTGAACCCCGACATCTTTTGCTGTTGGTGCGGAGTTTTCACATTATCCCTGTGGCTGCACTGCTGACCCCTCCGTCCGAATCATATGTAGTAGGTGAAATGCACAAATATAGTGCAACGGATACACGAAAAACAAAACTAATTCACCACCAGGAAATAAGAGCACTAGGTGTTGTAAATGGAGCCGCTTTCTAGACGCTGGCAGTAAAAGAATCATCTTACCATGTGAACTTTGAAAGGACCTATTGACGTCGCAACCGCCAGGGACTGCGAAGACCCCGATTCCGTCACGATGGCAGGGACCAGTGAGGGCGGGGTACAGGACTCCGGCTGTAATGTTGGGTCCAGTCCGTTGATCAGTTCGAAAGCCGCTTTCACTGAGAAGCGGGGTCGACTGCATGAATCATAAATCCTGTAGCCCAGTGTAATACTTAGAAGCAGATAAACAGGAGTCCCGTTCAACTCTTCAATCGGTAATACCATTGCCTGAATGAAGCGGAATGCTCAAAATTCAAAACTGCTGGACAGAGATGCATGGTAACTTAATGAATTGGGAAGCTGGATTATTATTGTTACATATGCAGAGAGGGTGCGTTCGAGGCAGGCAATTATGTGTAAAGTTGTCACACGCTATCTTTGATGTTAAGAGTCAATTTTAATGCACGACGTTTCGGCATAGAACCTGTCCGTAAGTCTGCTTTGAATGCTTTAAGACGTTATTATATCCCACGCCCAAGTGGGAAGAAGAGAGGATATATGGGAATTTTTGGGGTCATTAATACCGAGGCTGGGAGGACAGATTAGATTACCTGTACATTAAGCCCGGTGCACATAAATAATTTCTCTGATGTATAATATAGGTAATTTGTGGAAGTAAAAGATTGATGAAGACTCGATAACAGCACCTGATAAAACAGTCAATATGAACTAAAAGAGAAAGAGTTAACGCGACAGTTCAAAGATCTTTTACCAAGAAAAGGAAAAAACAAAATCATTTTAATTTCGCCCTTTTCAGCATTTATATTCTCATTTCAATTCTCAGCATTTCTGGATAGATATTATTTGATTTCAGCACATAAATGCGTTTCGATTGACTTCACATGAGTCAAGAACTCAACGATCGGGCAGTATCTGTGGAGGAAAATGGATCCTCGACGTTCGAGGTAGAACCGGTTAGATGATATGTGTGACTGTTGTGACCTAGAAACGTAGATTGAAAAAAAATCATATTATTTTGCCGTTTAGCTGTATTCAAAACCAATTTGGCTAAAACGGATTTCTGCAAGGCAAAATGTAATCACATTTACTGATAATACCATCCAATTTTACGATAACACTAAATAGTTAATCAGCACAGAGTTTCGTTACCAAGTCACCAAAACAGCAAATATTCTGAAATACAGTCAAAACCTTTGTGCTGTAGTTATGCTGAGAACCTGATCGTTTAGTACAATTTATTTGCATAAAATGAACTGAAACTGCACAGTTGGTTCAATACTGTTAAAACAATTTGCATTGAGTGCAGACCAATTTAATCATTTTACCTGTCAGAAAGTTAGTTTGCTTTGTCTCGTAATGCGACAGAATAGGATGTGCAAATGCTGGGAATCTTGAGTAACACCTACACACATGCACACACACACACACACAGAATGCTCAAGAACTCAACAGGTAACCCAAACATCAGGAAGGAACGAGATCCGAGTTCTCGGCTGCTTCCGTACATGGTGCCTAAAGTGCTGAGATGCTGCAGCATGCTGTGTGTGTTGCTCAGAAAGTTTTTTTTCTTTTTCTTTTGCTATCTCCTTTGAGAATGTAAGTGACTAATGAGAAATGTAATTACGCGATTTCTTAACATAATTCCAGAATTTCAAAGAGGACTTGAATTGTTAGAATAAATTTTAAAGACTACCTGTATCCGTTGTGGATATCTATTTATGTATTCTTACCTTGTAACGGATAACATAATTCTTGCCAGTATTGATGGGATTTATGAGAGGACCGTCGCCTCCATGATAAATTTATTGTATTCTAGACTATAATATTATAGGCAAACACGAGGAAACCTGCAGATTCTGGAAATTAAAGCAACACACACAAAATGCTGGTCGACCGCAGCAGGCCAGACAGCATCTATAGGAAGAAATACTGTCGACTTTTCGGGCCGAGACCCTTCTAACAGCATTTTGTGTGCGTTGCTACCATATTATAGGTATCGGCCAGCTGAAGCATACAGAGAAATTAACTTTGATTCCATCACAGACAATGTTACATCTGTAACAAATCGTGCGGTCTGCAACTAATAAATTCAATAACAAAATCAGAAAATGCTGGAAAAACACAACAGGTCAGGCAATATCCGCGGATAGAGAATCAACGTTGAAAGCAAAGAGCGAACATCCTTTACGGAAACAGGAAAAGAGAAAAAGATCGATTTTGTTTTAAACGACAAACACATTTCTCGCCAATCTAAACTGACCTTTCGCTGTTCACAATTCTCGGTCCGGTTTCAAATGAAAGTTCCGAGTTCTCTGTACGGGAATGTAGAGCAATGATTCCGCCAATGTCTTACTTCCTTCGATGAAGTAAACAAATCAAACATTTCCCTGCGCTTACATATCACATTACCAGGTGACACTGCAAAAGGTAATAATAACCTCCAAATTATCACACAACACATGCTTCCTTTCCTTCTGACTGTTGCTGACAAAGGACAACGCAGTTTTATATTGGAGCTCATGCTTGGGCAAACAATGTTGCTTCTCCTGATTAAAGACGTAAAGTTCAGCAGGGAATAAATCGGCATTTAATCTAATTTGAGACGTAAACAAAGGAAAGTAATTCACTGTGAAATGCTATACAAGGAAAATAGGACTAAAGCCAACTTCAGGGAAAAGGAAAATAACCGAATTAGTAATAGAAAGTGGCTAGTATTTACTGTGATCATAAACATTTCAGCTCTTGCCTGACTATCCTCTATTCCATGCATGAAAACATCGTATCTTGAAAAGCACTCACTTTTGTTCAAAAAAAAAAATCTTTTGCTGAGCCAATTAGAACTCTAGACATTATCAAAAAATAACATCCATTCCAATGCATTGAAACTGAGAGACTTTATGGACTGATTTAATTTAATTTCCTGCTGGATTACACGAAACGATGTACAATATATAACAGTTACCAACTGAATTGTTTGTCGTCATGCACAATAAAATTCCCAAATCCGCGACACTTTGTCGCCTCCACTTATCCTTATCCCTCCTCTGTTGTTATTTGCACACTGCCCTCCTCCAAATTCTAAGCAAGTCTTCTTCCCTTGACAAACAAAGACACTCATGGTCGAAGTGTGTCCTCACAAATTGCATCGGTCCCTCCCATCCAGAAATCTTGGGCGTATCAAGAGATTCGCAGAGTGCCGTGGGCTGAATCGGTGACGTTCAGAACTGGCGAGACAAAAAAATAAAAGAGGTCCCAGTCTGACCTCAGGAAAACCATCTCCCGTGCAAAGTGTCAAATCCTGACTAAACCTGAATCACACAAGGATGCTCAACAGCTGTGACAGTCCTTGAATGTCATTAGCTCCTTCAAAGCAAAACGAAGCAACATAAATGACAACAATGTTTCGCTCAATGCCTTTTATGGTCGCTTTAATTGCCAGAGCACGAAGGCACCTTCATGAACCTCAACAGCCCCCGATGACCTCGGTGACAGAAATGTGTGTAGATTAACACTTTCAATCTCGTAAAATTGGAAAACAAATGGTTGAAAATGACAGATATAACAGTAACAACTGTACAGTGCTGCACTTTTAAAGAATAGACCAGTGTCGGGCACATATAGAGAACGTTCGAGCAGTGCGGAGTAGGGTGCAGGAATGCAGTTGCAGAATTCGTTAAAAGTAACTTCATGGTTAGATAGGCTTGCAAGCAAAGGTTTTAACACATTGGCTTTCATAAATTAAAGTACTGAGTACAGGAGTTGCGATGCTATTTTGAAGTTGTTTGTGACATAATTTGGAGTGCAATGTGCTATTTCAGTCGCCTACATCGATGCGAGTCCCAGATTTCTCACAGAGAGGTGTGTACCTGGAATAGTGATATATATGTGTGTTTGTGTGTGTGTGTGTGTGTGTGTGTGTGTGTGTGTGTGTGTGTGTGTGTGTGTGTGTGTGTGTGTGTGTGTGTGTGTGTGTGTGTGTGTGTGTGTGTGACTTTTTAATCGACATTGAGATAGGCGATACAGGAGGTTCTGGTGACGCCATCATCGAGAACGGCAGCTTACGTCAATAGCTCCTTCGGAAAATGCATATTTTGCCCCGTTAACCCATCAAATATAGGATTTTTCGAATGTATTTGAACTGATAAGATGGGCAGGAATGGGGAAATAGAATGGAAATTTAAACACTGTGGAGCCTGTGGACGAGAGGAGTGCTGCCAGCGGCTCTCCTACCCGACCGCGTGCTAGCGAGGCTGACGATGGGCCTTGTTCAGGTGAAGCGGCAAATACGATCAAAATTTTGAAAGAGGTACGGGAGTTCCAATAAGATATGAAACAGCAGCTACATGATATTAAGTCAGAGCTCGACAACGTCAATCAAAAAATAGCGGTGGCAGAGACTCGAATTGAGAAGGCTGAAGAACGCGTGCAAAACATGGAACAGATGCTACGTATCGGTAAAAATATTAAATCAACAAGAAGGTAAACTGCTTGACCTGGAGGGAAGATCACAGCGGAAAAATATCAGGATATACAACGTTCCCGAAGGAGCGGAGAGTTTGTGTATGACGGAGTTTGTCGGAAAGTTGCTGCTGGAGGCGCTGGAGCTTCCCTCGACTACGGAGCTGGAAATTGAGAAGGCACATCGTGCGACCGTCCCGCGGCCTACCCGAGGCAGTGAAGATAAGCCACGCTCAATAGTAATTAAATTCCTTCGATACAGTACCAAGGCGGAGATTCTACGAAGGGCCTGGGGTAAGAAGAGTGTGTTTTTAGATGATAAATTAATATATTTCGATCAAGATTACCCCCTGCCCGCGGTCCCGCAGAAACGTAAAGAATACTCTGAAGGAAAGAGAATGCTAAAACAAGAAAGGGTTGTATTTCAAACTCGGTACCCTGCTAAACTTCGAGTGTTTTATCAAGATGGGATCCAACTGTATCAGACAGTGGAAGAGGCGACAACAGACATGAAGGCCAGGGGGTTTCTCGCCAGCGTGATTTCGCAACCGAGGGAAAGCCTGGCAGAGGAATTATCCCGCTCTGCTTGGGAAATAGTGCGAGAATCGAGAAGGCAGGAGACGGGAGGAGACAGAGAAGTATATCAGGAAGAGACTGGGAGTTTTCCAAAGACGGACCTCACCCACTCCAGAAAGCCATAAGGTTTGGTTAACTTTAAAAATGTTCAGAAGCTAAACGGAAGCAAAAGTAGATGGTGATATACGTATCTCGAGAAATACTTATTATAATGTGAATTTTATATTACTCAATTATTCCTCTTCATTCGCTCACTTACTCCTTTTCCCCCCACCAAAATGAGAATATACATATATATATATGTATGTGTGTGTGTGTGCGTGTGTGTTTGTGTGTATATATGTGTATATGTATATGTGTGTGTGTGTGTGTGTGTGTGTATGTATATGTGTGTGTGTGTGTATGTATATGTGTGTGTGTGTGTGTGTGTGTGTGTGTGTGTGTGTGTGTGTGTGTGTGTGTGAGAGTGCGTCTGTGTGTGTATATATATAGGAAGAGTACACAGGGAAATATTTTCTGTATAATGGATTTGAATCGATTTGTTCACAGACATTTGTAAATACTGCAATGGGGACCCTCAACTTACAAGTACGAGGGTTATCCCCCACATCTAGACATTTCCTCTAGCTCATCCCAGGGTCATCTACTCGAGACCTCAGCATTGGAATCACACCTTCGTTGCTTTTTTTGTTATTATTTGCGTTTCTTGCTTCTTATTTGTTCAGGGAATAGATTGATTAAGTTTTATTCTGCTAATTTCAATGATACATTGACGGATAAATACAGATGGCTCAGGACAAAGTAAAGTTCATTTCTTTTAATGTCAATGGGCTATTAGATAGATAGATAGATAGATAGATAGATAGATAGATAGATAGATAGATAGATAGATAGATAGATAGATAGATAGATAGATAGATAGATAGATAGATAGATAGATAGATAGATAGATGGATAGATGGATAGATAGATAGATAGATAGATAGATAGATAGATAGATAGATAGATAGATAGATAGATAGATAGATAGATAGATAGATAGATAGATAGATAGATAGATAGATAGATAGATAGATAGATAGATAGATAGATAGATAGATAGATAGATAGATAGATAGATAGATACTTTATTCATCCCCAAGGGGAAATTCAACATTTTTCCAGGGTCCCATACACTTATTGTAGCAAAACTAATTACATACGGTATTTAACTCAGTATAAATATGATATGCATCTAAAATCACCCTCCCAAAAAGCATTAATAAATAGCTTTTAAAAAGTTCTTAAATAGTTTACTAAAGTGCATTGAGTGGTAACTTAAGCGCAGTCCTAACCCCGGCACTTTATCATGTCTTGCCCCTGGTGGTTGAATTGTAGAGCCGAATGGCGTTGGGGAGTAATGATCTCTTCATCCTGTCTGAGGAGCATTGCGTTGACAGCAACCTGCCGCTGATGCTGCTTCTCCGTCTCTGGATGGTGCTGTGCAGAGGATATTCAGGGTTTTCCATGATTGACCGTAGCCTACTCAGCGCCCTCCGCTCTGCCACCGATGTCATACTCTCCAGTTCTGTGCCCACGACAGTGCCCGCCTTCCTTACCAGCTTATTAAGACGTGAGGCGTGCCTCTTCTTAATGCTGTCTCCCCAGCACGCCACCACAAAGAATTGGGCGCTCTCCACAACTGACCGATAGAACATCTTCAGCATCTCACTACAAACATTAAATGACGCCAGCCTTCTGAGGAAGTACAGTCGGCTCTGTGCTTTCCTGCACAGGGCATCTGTGTTGACAGCCCAGTCTAGCTTCTCGTCTAACTGCACTCCCAGATACTTGTAGGTCTTAACCTGCTCCACACATTCTCCATTAATGATCACTGGCTCCATATGAGGCCAACCAAATAAATCCAACCAAACGTAACAGAATTCTATCCAAAATGAAAACAGAACAAACCCATGTTGTATATTTACAGGAAACTCACGTAAGTGACAATGAGCATAGAAAACTAAAGAGAATGGGATTCACTAATTTATTTTTCTCCTCATATAAATAAGGTCATAGGAGAGGAGTTGCTACTCTTATCTCAAATAAGCTAAATTTTGCAAAAGTATTCGAAATGGGAGATGAGGAGGGCAGATATATTCTAGTAAGGGGAAATATAGACGGAAATTCAGTTACTCTATTGAATATATACGCACCCCCGGGAAGTGAGATTGATTTCTTTCAGAAAATTACTGATATTATGGTAGCAGAAACAGAAGGTCATCTGATATGTGGGGGAGACTTGAATTTACAATTACAACCAAAGTTAGTCTCTTCCAACAGAAAGACCTATGAATCAAAATCCTTACATAAGAAAGTTAATACACTTTTTGACGACGTTGGTTTAATTGATATATGGAGGGACCTTTTCTCCAACGGAAGGAATTACATTCATTATTCTGCTCCCCACTCTGTATAAACAAGAAAAGATTATTTCATAACATTTGGAAAAGACAAATATAAAATAAATACCTGTGGAATTGAGACAATAGATGTAAGTAACGATGCACCTATACATGTAACTCTTGATTTTGACCCACAACAAAAGAATACTATTTTGAAACTAAATTCAGGTCTACTCAATAATCCGTACTTTAAGGAACAAATTAAAGAAGAAATAGGTCTCTACTTATAATTCAATGATAATGGAGAGGTTTCACCTCCCATTTCATAGGATACTCTGAAGGCAGTCCTAAGAGGGAAAATTATAACGATATCTTCATATAAGAAAAAAATAAGGATTAAAACATTAGGGAATTACAAAATTGGCTGAAGGAACGAGAGAAAACATACAAATTGAATTTAGCACAGGATGCATTAGAGAAAATACTAAAAATTAGGAATGAAATTAATAGTTTGGCTATGCAAGATGTCAAGAAAAATTTAATGTTTCTGAAACAGAGGCATTATGAAAGTGGATCAAAGTCCATGAAAATACTTGCGTGGAAACTGAAAAAAAGATAGCAGAAAATACAACTCAAAGAATTAGGGATCCAAGAACAAAAATGATTTTAAAAAATAAACTATGTGAAATTCAAGAAACTTTTGAAGTGTTTTACAAAGCTCTATGTTCCAAAGTTCCGTGGGGAAGCATAACCCAAATTGACACCTTGCTGAATTCTCTAGAGTTACCCATTTTAACCGAAGAACAAATTAGAACGATTATTGTTAACATATCTGTAGTTGAATTAAAGGCTTGTTACGTGGATGACATTTTGAGCTATCTAGGGCAACCAAACATACTTTTTACCTAAACTGATGCAATCCTTTGAACAATATGGTCAATTATCAGGATACAAGATCAACATAGATATAACCCAATTACTTTCATATAACCATTGCTCACAAGATAAATTGAACGTATATATCGCTGGGCATGGCAAACAGAGTCTTTCAAATAGTTGGGCAAGATTATGCCAAAAGATTTGTTAAAATTATCAGAATGTAATTATCAGCCTTTATATAATAAAATAAGGAAGATACGGGAAGACGGAACCTGATTCTTTTTTTTTGTCTCAGTTCAAGCATTGAGTCTATTAAAATGAATTTACTGCCCAGACTGTTATATCTCTTTCAGACCCTACCAATAGAGATTAATCGAAATCAATTCAATGAATGGAACAAGATGTTATCAAGTTATATTTGGCAAGGTAAAAGGCCTAGAGTTCGTCTCAAAACGTTGCAGTTAGCAAAGGAAAAGGGGGGATGGGGCCTACCTTCGACCACAGGCTGGAGGTGAACAGGGTGCCTCTGTCGGAAGGAATGTGGGCTGGTATCCCGAAGCTTACTATCCAGGTTGCAATCAGCGCTCGGGCGCAGTAATCAGCGGTTGTGTCGGTGAGCGGGACCGCCTCTGGCCATCTCGTGAAACGGTCTGCCATAATTAGGAGGTACTGCGCTACTCGCGGCACTGCCAGGGGCCCCACGATATCCATATAAATGTGGTCTATCCTCCGGTGGGTGGGTTCGAAATGCTGCGGCGAGGCTTTGGTGTGCCGCTGCACTCTGGCTGTTTGGCACTGCGTGCACGTTTTGGCCCATTCTCTGACCTGTTTGCGAAGTCCGTGCCGCACGAACTTGCTGGAGACCATCCGGACGGTTGTCCTGATAGATGGGTGCGCCAAGCCGTGTATGGAGTGGGAAACTCGCCGCCGCCAGGCTGCCGGGACGATGGGGCGAGGTTGGCCGGTAGCCACGTCACACAGGGGGGTCCTCTCACCTGGGCCTACTAGGAAGTCTTGGAGCTGTAAACCCGAGACAGTGGTCCTGGAGCTGGGCATCTAGTCTTCTGCCTGCTGCGCCTCCTCCAGTGCTGCATAGTCCACCCAGAGACAGGGCCTGGATAGCTGGTCTGGAGGGTGCATCCCCCACGACGTTGTCCTTTCCCGAGACATGCTGGATGTCCGTCGTGTACTCGGAGATGTAGGACAGATGTCGCTCCTGGCGAGCCGACCAGGGATCGGACACCTTCGTGAATGCGATTGGCGGTCCGTGAACGCGGTGAACGTCTGCCTTCTAAAAAGTACCTGAAGTGCCGGATTGCCAAATATAGTGCCAACTGCTCCGAGTTGAAAGCACTGTACTTGAGTTCGGGTAGCCGTAGGTGCCTGCTGAGGAACACCAGGGGTTGCCAGCGCCCCTCGATGAGTTGTTCCAGCACCCCACCAACTGCTGTGTCGGATGTTTCCACTGTGAGGGCGGTTGGAACGTCCGTTCTGGGGTGCACCGGCATTGCGGCGTTTGTCAAGTCTTCCTTGGCTTTAACGAAAGCGGCCGCGGCCTGTTCGTCCCAAGTAATGTCCTTGCCTTTAGCCGACATCAGGGTGAACAAAGGGCCCATGATACGTGCTTCTGAGGAGAGGAAGCGGTGGTAGAATTTCACCATAAAAACGAACTCCTGCAAGCATTTGACTGTGTTGGGCTGGGCGAAGTGGCAGATCGCGTCTACCTTGCCGGGAAGGGGTGTTGCCCGCTCTTTCGTAATCCTGTGGCCCAAGATGTCGATGGTGTCGTGTCCGAAGTGGCATTTGGCCCGGTTGATCGTGAGGCCGAAATCATTCAGGCGGAGGTGGGACAGATGCTCCTGACGACTGCTGCTGGCTAAGAGGGTGTCGTCCAGATAGATGAACGGAAAGGCCAGGTCGCGTCTCACCGCATCCATTAGCCGCTGGAACGTCTGTGCGGCATTCTTCAAGCCGAACGGCATTTGAAGGAATTCGAACATGCCGAACGGAGTGATGAGTGCTGTTTTGGGGATGCCTTCGGGTTGTACCGGGATTTGATGGTATCCCCGGACGAGGTCTACTTTGGAAAAGATGCTTGCCCCGTGCAGGTTTGCTGCAAAGTCCTGTATGTGTGGCACGGGGTAGCAGTCTGGAGTTTTAGCCTCGTTCAGTCTGCGGTAGTCGCCGCATGGTCTGCTTTGGGCAGCATGTGCAGGGGGGAGGCCCATGGGCTGTTGGACCGCTGTACGATCCCCATTTCCTCCATCCTCTTGAACTTCTACTGCGCCAGGTGGAGCTTGTCCGGAGGGAGCCTTTGTTCGCGGGTGGTGATGGGGTGGGCCCTGGGTCGGAATGTGGTGCTGTACTCCGTGTCTGGGCATCGCTGTCGTGAACTGCGGTGCCAGAACCGATGGAAAGTCCGCCAGGATTCTGGTGAATTCGTTGTCAGACAACGTGATGGAGTCCAAGTGTGGAGCCGGCAACTTGGTTTCACCCAGGGATAACGTTTGGAAAGTCTTTGCATGGACCAGTCTTTTCCCTTGCAAGTCTACCAGGAGGTTCTGAGCTCGCAAGAAGTCCGCCCCCAGCAGTGGCTGGGCCACGGAGACCAGTGTGCAGTCCTACGTGAATCGGCTGGCGCCAAACAGCAGCTGCTCTGTGCGGGTGCCGTAGGTCCGTCTCATGCTGCCGTTTGCAGCCCTCAGGGTAGGTCCTGGCTCCCTGTTGCGGGTGTCGTACCCCATCGGGGGTAAGACGCTGATTTCCGCTCTAGTGTCGACCAAGGAGCGGCGTCCCGACTGTTTGTCCCAGACGTACAAGAAGCTGTCAAGGTGGCCAACCGCCGTAGGCATTAGCGGCCGCTGGCCCTGGCGTTTACCGGGAACTTGCAGAGCGGACGACAACGGCGGGCGTCTGTGCCCCATTGATGGTGGTAGAAACACCACTGTTTTTTGGCCTCCTCACTCCTGCCTCTGACTTGTGTGCGCTCTGTTGCCGGGCCTGGTCTGGCCTTCTGTTGGGAGCGTGGCTTGGTACTCTGTCCAGTGGACGCCCCACTCTCACTCTTGGCTTTCTACAGCACGTCTGCCCGGGCCGCCACCTTCCGGGGGTCGCTGAAATCTGCGTTGGCCAGTAGCAGATGTAAGTCCTCGGGCAGTTGCGCTAGGAACGCATGCTCAGACATGAGGCAGGGCTTGTGTCCTTCAGCCAGGGCCATCATCTCGTTCCTTAATGCTGACGGCGGCCTGTCTTCTAAACCGTCCAGGTGCAGCAAGCGGGCAGCTCGCTCACACCATGAGAGGCCAAAGTTCCCTATGCGTATGAAATTCTCGACATGAGCGGCTGTCTCCTCTCAATGGAGCTCTCCACGTAATAGTAACGCGTGGAATCAGAAGATATCTGCCGCTTCTGGAACTGGGCTTCTGCTTGGTCAAACCACATGCGTGGTCACAGCGTCCAGAAAGTTGGCAGTTTTAGCGAAACTGCGTGAACAGATGAAGAGTCGATAATCTTTTGTCCTGGACCGTCAGGGTCATCAAAGTAGTGATGTACTACACACAGAGCTAGAAATAACGACATGCAGTCTGTAAGTTGCACTCCAGACTAGTTTATTCAAATTTCGCGGCACTAGCTCTTACGCAGTTCCGCTCCCGCCCTCTCCGGGCGGAAATTACGTCAGAGGTGTATTACAAAAGTCTCTTCCCGCACGCGGGCTTTCTCCCCTTGCTGTTGAAGAAGAAGGGCCAGCGCCATTTTGGGGCTGGCCTCTCTGCCTACGCGCGCGCCATTTTGTGAGCCGGTTCGCCTGCGTAGAAAGTGGGTCGCTACAATGCAGTTGTTGTATATTTGGATTTTCAGAAGGCCTTTGACAAGGTGCCACACATGAGGAAACTTACCAAGTTAAGAGACCATGATATCACAGGGAAATTACTGGCATGGTTAAAGCATTGGCTGAATGGCAGCATGTTGGAATATAATTACTCTTTTCTGGTTAGCTGCCAGTGACTAGTGGTGTTCTGAATGGGGCGGTGTTTGGACAATGGCTTTGACTTCCCTTGTCAGCATGGTTGCACTATTCTACCATTTGAGTATTTCTTAATTTTTGAAATATAGGTGTGCTGCACCTTCATCATTTTTTCCAGATACGCACGCAGTCGCTGCTTTGCTGACATCCCTACCAGCAGTTCCTTCCAATTTACTCTGGCTAAATCCACTCTCATACTACTGTAATTTCTCTTATTCCACTGAAAAACTGCTACATCAGATTTTACATTCTCTCTATCAAATTTCAAGTTGAATTCAATCCTATTGTGATCACTGTTTCCTGCGGGTTATTTTACCTTAAACTCCCAAATCGCCTTTGTCCATTACATAACACACAATCCGGTATAGTTGATCCGCTGGTAGGCTCAACGACAAACGACATTCAACAAGCTCACTCTCTTGAAGTCTATTACCAATCTGATTTTCCCAATCGACCCACATTTTAAAATCTCCCTGGAAATTCCTGGCTCGGACAATCATCTCCAATAATTTGTCAAGCATTGAAGTAGAAGTCATTGGTCTATAATTGATGTCGATATCACTGCTGCCTTTCCTGAACAGAGGAAGAGCAGTTGCCGTCCTCTAATCATTAGGTTCTTCTCCCTCGGCTAACGAAGACGCAAAGATCATCGCTAAAATGCAGTAATCTGTTCCCTTGCTTCCAAAAGGAAATGTTTCCGATCCTTAAAATTGGTGTTTCCATACCATACCTTGGTGCAACCAGTTAGGATATTCTACACTGTGCATCTATAAAACTTCATCAGACATTTCGATGACATGCCAAATCTACGCAAACATCTGAAAACGTGGAAGCGTTCTTTGTAAAGGCATTTTTGCCGATAAGTGCCAGTTTAGATCGTCTGATAAGATAGCGCCAAGTAATGTGACATTCTACCACTGTCCACTTCCGATTCCTGAATGAGGACAATCTCATGGACCGTCAAATTCTTCATCCTGCAGTTGAAAATCAAATCTTTGTTTTTGCTGACATTGACTGAGAGCATGTTGTTGAGACACCATCCAACCAGGTTTGTAATTTAATCCTTATATGTCCATTCGTCACCACCTTTGTCCGCAGTGGTGTCATCTTTAAATTTGAATATAGCATTGGAGATGACTTAGCCACACAGTCATAGGTATAACGAGGGCAGAACGTGGGACTAAGCACGCGGCCTTGCAGTGCACTTATGCTGATGGTGATTGGAGAGGGGATACTCTTGCTGAACTTTACTTACTGGGGTCTGCAAGCAAGGAAATCGAGGATCCAATTGTAGATTGGGTTATCGAGGCCAAGATTTTCCAGTGATTTTTTTTTTTCTAGATTCACTGGATTCAAAATCTTCCCCTGCACTTTAAATTTTCCTAACATGTTCATCAGGTGCGATTATGGTTTGTAAAAGTTGCTTCCATGTTCTGTCCGTCAAAGCGAGCACGAAAGGCATTGAGCTCATTTTGGAACGAACTGTTGTTAATAATCTTGATTAAGTCACAGTATACAACACTACAGCTCAGAAACAGTCTAGTCCCATCGATTAACATGAGCCTGGACCAAATCCCTCTATATCCTTCCTATTCATGCACCTATCCAAATTTATCTTCAATGCTGAAATTGATCCCTTATCTACCACATCAGCTGGCAATTCGTTTCTCACCCTCACAGTCGTCATCTATTCATCCTTTCCTATACCTCAATTCTTGAAGTCCTGGCAAAAGTATAATGCACTCTTTCAATCTTCTTGATATCCTACATGCAGGTGTGTGGCCAGTATACTCCAAATTGGGTTTAACCAAGTCTTATACAAATTGAACATATCATCCCGAACCATGTACGCATCACTTTGATTTATGGAGGCAAATATGGCAAAAGCTTTCTTCAGATGCTATCTCATTCTGACAGAACTTTCAAGGCATTTTAGATCAGTATTTCCATATCCCTCTTTTCTATCGCACTCCTCAGTGTCCTGCCAAATCATTCCTCCCAAAGAGCAACACCTTATATTTGTCTGTATTAAATAACATCTGCCGTTAGGAGTTAATGGCACTTGGGTCACAGCTGTCGAGCATCGTTCTCTGATTCATTTTGCACACAAGAGGGCTTTTGGCAGTTCAAATCTGGACCTCGTGCATTCCTGGATCGCTAGCCTTGAACGCCACCCATCCAGCTCTCAGTGGATTGTGAATCTTTTCATTTATCCAATGACTCTGGTTGTTAAAGACTCTGGATGATTTTGTGGGGGGACACACGCCCACGATTGTCTTTCAGTATCAATCTCACTGAAAAGCAGATATAAGACGTGAGAGTTGAAATAACGAAAGAGGCGTCCAGGTGATAGTTAGAAACGTGGATGGGCCGTGGATACTCGTTGTTTAGATTTCTCTTCTTCATGATTTCTGACAGTTCCGTTGGAAACGTTTATATGCTGACCTTCATTTTTATAAGAACCAGCAGGAAATACATAATTAGAGAGAATCGGTCTACAAGGTCTTAGATTGAATACTATATAGTTCATTTCAGTGCAACAGGGGTTACTTTTAGCAATGTCTGGCTTTGTGATTATTCCCCTTAACAAAATTCATAGCTTTTCAACATACAATGTTGTCATCCGCAAGACAGGAGAAAAATAATGCAAGACATGGAGTGATGATGATTAAAATAAATACCGTCCAGTGGCTATAACTAATGGTTTCCATTTCCTTTTCTATAAAGATCAACATGGATATATTTATGTTTTAATCTTCGAGAAAATCGTATAGCGTGACAGTTTATTTGTCCATGTCTTAAATTAGATTAAGGTGCCCATGTATTCCCTCCTGAACGCCATTTCGTTAATCAGGAGAAGCAACACTGCGCGCCCAAGCATGAGCTTCAGTATAAAAGTACGTGGTACTTTGTAAGCAAAAGTCAGAACGAAAGCAAATATGCGCTGTGTGCTGTATTGGGGATTATTGTTTCCTTTTGCAGTGTCCACTGGCAGCCTGATATGTAAACGCAGAGAAACATTTGATTTATTTAGTTTATCGAAAGAAGGAGACATCGACATCGGCGGAATTTTTGGTCTGCACTCCCGAACAGAGATAAAGTATTTTTCATTTGAAACCAGACCGAGAGCGGTGAAATGTGAAAGGTCAGTTTAATGAGATTTCAATTAATTTCTTTTGATTGGTGATGTGTTTTTCACATTTTCTGTGATATAAAAAAGAAACACTAGTTCGATTTTCTTTCTTTACATGTTCTGGTGAAGGGCTTTTGCAGGACAGTTTTAAACCGGATTCACTTTACACAAATTCTCCTGATCTGCTGTCTGTTTCTAACATTTTCAAGGTTTGCGCTTCAGTTTATCAGTTGGCGATTCAGGTTATCAATTGACGGACAACAGCAGCATAACATTGCGGTCGGCACAATCAAGTTCAACGATTTCCAGCAGCTGCAGATCTTTTTCTTGTTTCAAGTTTAATTTTTGTCTGTATGCCTGCTGCTTGCTATTTATAACAGTATAGTCCAGAATTGAGCATGTTTAGAGTCAATACCCTTTGATAACCAATTGATTCTCCCACAGATCCCATTAAGATGTGTAATACTGGCAATGATGGTCCTTAAAGAACAGGACACATGAAGAGGTATCCAAAACATATATGATAATGTGTTAATACTCATTCTACAAACAATTCCTCTTTGAAATTGTGGGAATATTTTAGGAAATCACGTTATTACATTCCCGATTCGACACTTGCATTCTTAATTTAAAAAGAACAAAAACTCTTTCTGAATAATACGCATAAATGCTGGAAGAACTCATCAGGTCATACTACACCTATGGAGGGAAATAAACAGTCCAAGTTTAGTGTCGAGACCTTGTGAAAATTACTTTTGATAGCAACGTAATGGATCGCATTACAAGACAGTAAATTCACCCACTGACAGGCGAACATGATTTAATATCCACCGCCAATGCTAATAGTTCTGAAGTACTAATCCAGCAGTGACATTTCATTTTATTTTGAGCAAGGAATTGCATTAAACGATAAGGTCATCCCTGTTTTGAAGACAGGGTCCAAAGAAAGAGTTTCAGCTCACCGTCACCACGACTGAACAGTTTTTGACTGGATTTTGCAGTTTCGGTGACTTGGAAACTGAACTCTGCGCTGAATCAACCGTGCTTATTGTCTTAAAACCGGACAGTATTGATACAAATAGCAGAAAATATACTTAAAATAAATTTATTTCAAAATTTGCCTTGTACGCACTTACTAAATACATGTTGAATGAGGTTAAACGGCGAAAAATAAGTGTTTGTTTAACATCTGCATCGTACGGCAGCTGTGTACACATCCCGTTAAGGGTTCGACCCCAAACGTGAAACATCTGTTTCCCTCTGCAGATGTTGCTGACTCACTGAGTTCCCTAGGCATTTCATCGTTTGCTCCATACCAGTGCTTTTTTAGACATCGTATTGAAGCCATTCAAAGCGCCTTCATGTCTCGTAAGCAATGTTGGGGAATTAAACAATAACTGAAAATGCGGAAAACGGCTGAATTTTAAGTAACCCCTTCTGCTTCTTCTCTCGTGAAATGTCTTCGAACTACAGGGTTAAATCTTTCGCTTTCAAAGGATACACCGAACAACAAGTTTTTTTCAAAGTGTTGCTTCCTCTGATCTTGTTTTTGGTTATGATGGACTGCTTGAAGCGGAGTCCAAATATAATTTCAGATTACTTGTATCACCTAGGAATTTGGAGAAGCAAGAAATTAAAATTTTATTCATTGTAATGCATTTAATTGCCTAATCGTGCTGAAGTTTTGCAATAGCTCAATTAAGTTAAAAATGCTTTGCTGATGACTTTTGTTTACACTCGCTTAAGTGTCCAACAATAATCAGCCAACATTGGCGGCTTCCAGTTGCCCTGATACAGTTTCTCCATGACTGCAAAGTCCTGGAGAAATCTTTCACCATTCTCGTCACAAGGATTTGCAGGGAATAAGTCTAAATGGGAATGCAGAAAGTGTAACTTTAGTAACATGTTACACTTCATGGTTTGTATGCTTGAAGCATGTTGTCAACTATCTGCATGCTTGCTCTATTATTGCAATTTTTTAACATCCGTAAATGCCTTCCAAACAATTTTCTCAGATCCCATGAGAAGTTCTTTAAACTGCTTGTCATTGATGACCAGTTTGATTAGTGGACTAACAACAAAAAATAACCTTCCTCAATCTTGGCATCAGTTATCCTGACTTGCATTATGAATTAAATAACAAATATAGGTGACTTTTTCAAAGATTGTGCATAATAAAATCACATTCAGGATCAGAAGCCCAAAATCCATAAAATGCACCGAAAAGTATTCAGGAAGCAAAATCTTTGTTTTGCAGTGTAATGAATGTGCTTTCAGGGTGTGTTTTCCAGTATTCTTTATCTTTTGCTTCCATAAATCGCCTACGTTATACATCGGAAGAGTACGTTTTCTTCAAAAAGGACACTGCAGAGAAATAATCGGTTTTCATTAGTCCTAATCTTGGAGCAATCTAATAAAGCCCTAAGACCATAAGACATAGGAGCGGGAAACATATTTTTATGCTTTTCCCTGCTTCGGGAAAACAGCCAACATAATCAAAGACCCTGATTAACCAGGACATTCCCGCTTCTCCAATAAGTCAATAGACAATAGACAATAGGTGCAGAAGTAGACCATTCGGCCCCCCGAGTCTGCACCGCCATTCTGAGATCATGGCTGATCATTCACTATCAATACCCAGTCCCTGCCTTGTCCCCATATCCCTTGATTCCACTATCCATCAGATATCTATCCAGCTCCTTCTTGAAAGCATCCAGAGAATTGGCCTCCACCGTCTTCCGAGGCAGTGCATTCCACACCTCCACAACTCTCTGGGAGAAGAAGCTCTTCCTCAACTCTGTTTTAAATAACTGACCTCTAATTCTCAATCCATGCCCTCTGGTACTGGACTCTCCCAACATCTGGAACATATTTCCTGCCTCAATCCTATCAAATCCTTTAATTATCTTAAACGTTTCAATCAGATCCCCTCTCAATCTCCTCAATTCCAGCGTGTACAAGCCCAATCTCTCCAATCTCTCTGCGTAAGACAGCCCTGCCATCCCGGGAATCTACGCTGCACTTCCTCAATTGCCAGAATGTCCTTCCTTAAACCTGGAGACCAAAACTGTACACAATATTCCAGGTGTGGTCTCACCAGGGCCCTGTACAAATGCAAAAGAACATCCTTGCTCTTGTATTCAATTCCCTTTGTAACAAAGGCCAACATTCCATTTGCCCTCTTCACTGCCTGTTGCACTTGCTCATTCACCTTCATTGACCGGTGAACTAGGACTCCTAGGTCTCTTTGCATTTCTCCCTTACCTAACTCGACACCGTTCAGACAATACTCTGCCCTCTTGTTCCTGCTTCCAAAGTGGATAACTTCACATTTATTCACATTGAATGACATCTGCCAAGCATCTTCCCACTCACTCAGCCTATCCAAGTCTCCCTGTATTCTCCTAACGTCCTCTTCGCATGTCACACTGCCACCCAGTTTAGTATCGTCAGCAAACTTGCTGATATAGTTTTCAATGCCCTCATCTAAATCATTGACATAAATCGTAAAGAGCTGTGGTCCCAATACAGAGCCCTGTGGTACCCCACTAGTCACCTCCAGCCAGTCTGAGAAACACCCATTCACTGCTACCCTTTGCTTTCTATCTGCCAACCAGTTTTCTATCCATGTTGAAACCCTGCCCCCAATGCCATGAGCTCTTATTTTACTCACCAATCTCCTATGTGGCACCTTATCGAATGCCTTCTGAAAATCTAGGTACACAACATCTACTGGCTTACCCTCGTCTAAGTCCGTAGGTAAAAGGAAAACCTGAGAACATGAAATACCAGGCTTAAGGGCGGCTGCTGCACCGCTGTTATAAGGCAATTGACCTATCGTCTACTACGATAAAGTGGAAAATTGACATCACAATTCCCTTGTTATGGCCTCCACGTTATTGCCTGTCTCGAAAGCAGTGCCACTACGCAAGTGAAAATAATAAACAGATTTTCCAGTTCACTGATTTACCATATATTTTTGTCCTGCAGTTTTGAATTTCGTTCATTCCGCTTCATTCAGGCGATGATATTTGCAATTGAAGAGATAAACCGAAGTCCAGTTCTGCTTCCAAATATTACACTGGGCTACAGAATTTATGATTCATGCAACCTGCCTCGCTTTTCAGTAAAAGCAGCTTTCGAATTGTTCAACGGACGGGCCGCAGCGTCCCCACAGCAGAACTGTCAGCCACGTTCACCCGTCCCTGCCATCGTAGCGGAATCGGGATCCTCGCAGTCCCTGGCCGTTGCGGCGTCAATTGGTCCTTTCAAAGTCCCCATGGTAAGACAAGTTACTGCTATGGTCTCTTTATTCTCTTTTCAAGCCGTCGCTGTTGATCTACAGGTGTAAACCAACGGCTCAAGATGCAACCCGTAGAGGGGCGTCTATTTAGAACAGAGGTGTGGAGAAATATCTTTAGCCAAAGGTGGTGAATTTGTGGAAATTGTTTCCACAGCTAGCTGTGCAGGCCAGGTCGTTGGGTGTATTTAAGGGAGAAGTTGATCATTTCTCAATTGGATATGGCATAAAATGTGACAAACAGAAGGCCGAAGAATGGGGTTGAGGAGTGGAAAAATGGATCAGCCGTGAATGAATGGTGGAGCAGTCTCGATGGGCCAAAGGCCAATTACTGCACCGATGCCTTATGGTCTTCAGGTCTTAGGCTCTTATTTCATCATTGTAATTATTTTTCGCGATATTAATACCAGGATATTAGTTCATTATTTCCATGCATTCAAGGTTTGAAAAGCCAGTCTTTGTGTTATATTATATGACAATCACCTTGTTTACATACACTTCATCCCTCACCCCTCTGTTGACCAGTTTCATAGAATTGTGGATTTGCATACCCAGATCGAAGATTGTAGTTGCCGAAGTTTGTATGATGATACTTTTTTAAAGGAACAATAGTGCGAACTTTTATCTAAATGGGGAGAAGGTTTAAACATAAGATTTGCATAGGGACTTAGCTATCATCTTGCAAGACTCCCAGAAGATTACTTTACACGTTGAGTCCGTGGTAAAGAAAGTACATGCAATATTTGCATTTATTTCGAGGGGAATGGAATATTAAAAACAAGGAGATAATGCTGAACCTTGATAAGTCACTAGTCAAGCCACGCTTGGAGTATTGACAAGTCTTGGGCTCCATATCTCAGAAATGATGTACTGTCATTGTAGAGAGTCTAGACTAGGTTTATGAACCATAGAACCATAGAACACTGCGGCACAGTACAGGCCCTTCATCCCTCCATGTTGTGCCGACCCATATAATCCTTTAAAAAAGTTCTAAGCCCACACTACCCCATAACCCTCCATTTTCCTTTCATCCATGTGCCTGTCCAAGAGTCTCTTAAATACCCCTAATGTTTTAGCCTCCACCACCATCGCTGGCAAGTCATTCCAGGCACGCACAACCCTCTGTGTAAAAAAATTTACCTCTGATGACTCCCCTAAATTTCCCTCCCTTAATTTTGTACATATCCCCTCTGGTGCTTGCTATTGATGCCCTGGGAAACAGGTACTGACTATCCACCCTATCTATGCCTCTCATAATCTTGTAGACCTCTATCAAGTCCCCTCTGATTCTTCTGCGTTCCAAAGAGAAAAGTCCCAGCTCTGCTAATCTAGCTTCATATGACTTGTTGTCCCAGATCTGATAATCTTGCTTCATATGACTTGTTCTCTAAACCAGGCAACATCCTGGTAAATCTCCACTACACTCCACTCCACATCATTCCTATAATGAGGTGACCAGAAGTGAACACAATACTCTAAGTGCGGTCTCACCAGAAACTTGTAGAGTTGCAACATGACCTCTCTACTCTTGAACTCAATCCCCGTTAATGAAGCCTAGCATCCCATAGGCCTTCTTAACTACCCTATCAACCTGCGCAGCGACCTTGAGGGATGTATGGATTTGAACCCCAAGGTCTCTATGTTCATCCACACTCTTAAGTTACTGACCATTAATCCAGTACTCAGGCTTCTGGTTTGTCCTTCCAAAATGCATCTCCTCACACTTGTCCGGATTGAACTCCATCTGCCTTTTTTCTGCCCAACTCTGCAGCCTGTCTATATCCTCTTGTAACCTTCGACAACCTACAACTCCCTCCACAACACCTACAATCTTCGTGTCATCCGCAAACTCACATACCCATCCTTCCGCTTCTCTGTCCAGGTCATCTATAAAAATCACAAATAGCAGGTGTCCCATCATATGACGATGAATGCATTAACGTATAAGGAGCGTTTGGCAGCTTTCGGCCTATAGTCACTAAAATTTTGGGGGGTGGGAAACGGGGAAATCTCATTGAAACCCACCGAATATTGATAGGTCCAGATAGAGTAGATGTGGAGAGAATGCTTCCTATGGTGGCGGTATCCGATATTAGAGGGCACAGCCTCAAAACTGAGGGGCGACTTTTTAAGACAAAGGTAAAGAGGAATTTATTTTTAGCCAGAGAATAGTAACTGTAGCACATGGCGGAGGCCATCCGCCTGCATATTTCAAGCGGAAGTTGATCGTTTCATGATTGGTCAGGGCATCAAAAGATATGGCGAGAAGGCAGGGATTGAGATTGATCCGAGATAGCCATAATGTAATGGCGGAGCAGACTCGATGGGCTGAATGGCCTGGTTCTTTTCTTATGTCTTATGCTCTTTTATGGTCTAATGGTCATATTGGTTGACAGAGAGGTGCTGGGCCGAAAGATCTGCTCCAAGCTGTACTATAATGCTATGGAATACGCCAGTTGTAGGACTGTTAATGTACAGTAGATGCCGGTCTTCACACAAATTTTATTCTCCGACATCGAAATAATGACGTTTTTTTCTAATTCCCTTGTGGTTTCTGACCAGGTTAGTTATTTCGCCACGTGTGCCTGTCTCAGCAACAGGCGAAAATTCCCCTCCTTCTTTCGAACGATCCCAAGCGATTACTTCCAGGCCAAAGCATTAGCCCAACTTGTCCAGCGTTTTGGATGGACTTGGATTGGAACGGTGAGCAGCGACAACGATTACGGCAACTTTGGGATGCAGGCCTTCACTGAAACGGTTCAGCAGCTCGGCGTTTGCATTGCCTTCTCCGAGTCTTTCCACAGGACGTATCCGAGAGAAAGGTTACTTCGTATTATCCGCGTTATTCGAACAGCGTCCACGAAAGTCGTGGTGGCTTTTCTCACTCAAGCGGACATGGTCAGTTTATTTAACGAAATTGCTCGACAAAACATTTCTGGCATCCAGTGGGTGGGCAGTGAGGCGTGGATCGCAAGTTCGCGTCTATCTGCAGAAGTGACCAAAAGATTTGTTGTTGGGGCCATCGGGGTCGCCATACGTAGTGTAGCTATCCCGGGATTCAAAGACTTCTTAATTGACCTTCATCCGTCTGCCTATCCCGGTAATCTTTTAGTTGAAGAATTTTGGGAAAAGACCTTCGGCTGCACCCTGAAAACTACAGACAGTAATACAGGTAGCACAATGCTTGAGGCACAGCGTCATCAATGCACAGGAACTGAGAGTCTAAAGACTGTGTCTAACACCTACACGGAAACATCTCAGCTGAGGGTAACCAATAAAGTTTACGAGGCCACTTATGCCATAGCCCACGCACTTCACAATATGCTTTCGTGCAAAAGTGGCGAAGGTCCATTTGTCAATCAGTCCTGCGCAAACATTTCAGATTTTCAGCCGTGGCAGGTATGTAGAACCCATCAAGTTACTGGAACACGGTCGAATTAAAATTCTTTGCTCATGTTCACCGTTGGGCGTCCAATGTCATGTTTCATCGTCCGTTTCTTCTTCTGGTAGGTTTTGCATTA